>NW_027473478.1:0-289812 GCF_050947335.1 Megachile rotundata | reverse complement strand
AGTTAGATTGATAATAATAAGAGTAATAGGTATAGTAATTATCGTTCTACCGGTCATATAAGCATAATATGGCTAATAATATGAGTTAGATTGATAATAATAAGAGTAATAAGTATAGTAATTGTCGTTCTATCGATCATATTTGCATAATATGGTTAATAATATGAGTTAGATTGATAATAATAAGAGTAATAAGTATAGTAATTGACGTCCTATCGATCATATAAGCATAATATGGCTAATAAATGAGTTAGATTGATAATAATAAGAGTAATAAGTATAGTAATTGTCGTTCTATCGATCATATAAGCATAATATGGCTAATAATATGAGTTAGATTGATAATAATAAGAGTAATAAGTATAGTAATTATCGTTCTACCGATCATATAAGCATAATATGGCTAATAATATGAGTTAGATTGATAATAGTAAGAGTAACAAGTATAGTAATTGTCGTCCTATCGATCATATAAGCATAATATGGCTAATAATATGAGTTAGATTGATAATAATAAGAGTAATAAGTATAGTAATTGTCGTTCTATCGATCATATAAGCATAATATGGCTAATAGTATGAGTTAGATTGATAATAATAAGAGTAATAAGTATAGTAATTATCGTTCTACCGATCATATAAGCATAATATGGCTAATAATATGAGTTAGATTGATAACAGGGAGTGTAATAAGAATAGTAATTGTCGTTCTGTCCATCATATAAGCATAATATGGCTAATAATATGAGTTAGATTGATAATAATAAGAGTAATAAGTATAGTAATTGTCGTCCTATCGATCATATAAGCATAATATGGCTAATAGTATGCGTTAGATTGATAATAATAAGAGTAGTGAGTATAGTAATTGTCGTTCTATCGATCATATAAGCATAATATGGCTAATAATATGAGTTAGATTGATAATAATAAGAGTAATAAGTATAGTAATTGTCGTCTATCGATCATGTAAGCATAATATGGCTAATAATATGAGTTAGATTGACAATAATAAGAGTAATAAGTATAGTAATTATCGTTCTACCGATCATATAAGCATAATATGGTTACTAATATGAGTTAGATTGATAATAATAAGAGTAATGAGTATAGTAATTGTCGTTCTATCGATCATATAAGCATAATATGGCTAATAATATGAGTTAGGTTGATAATAATAAGAGTAATGAGTATAGTAATTGTCGTTCTATCGATCATATAAGCATAATATGCTAATAATATGAGTTAGATTGATAATAATAAGAGTAATAGGTATAGTAATTATCGTTCTACCGATCATATAAGCGTAATATGGCTAATAATATGAGTTAGATTGATAATAATAAGAGTAATAAGTATAGTAATTGTCGTTCTATCGATCATATAAGCATAATATGGCTAATAGTATGAGTTAGATTGATAATAATAAGAGTAATAAGTATAGTAATTATCGTTCTACCGATCATATAAGCATAATATGGCTAATAATATGAGTTAGATTGATAACAGGGAGTGTAATAAGAATAGTAATTGTCGTTCTGTCCATCATATAAGCATAATATGGCTAATAATATGAGTTAGATTGATAATAATAAGAGTAATAAGTATAGTAATTGTCGTCCTATCGATCATATAAGCATAATATGGCTAATAGTATGAGTTAGATTGATAATAATAAGAGTAGTGAGTATAGTAATTGTCGTTCTATCGATCATATAAGCATAATATGGCTAATAATATGAGTTAGATTGATAATAATAAGAGTAATAAGTATAGTAATTGTCGTCCTATCGATCATGTAAGCATAATATGGCTAATAATATGAGTTAGATTGACAATAATAAGAGTAATAAGTATAGTAATTATCGTTCTAACCGATCATATAAGCATAATATGGTTACTAATATGAGTTAGATTGATAATAATAAGAGTAATGAGTATAGTAATTGTCGTTCTATCGATCATATAAGCATAATATGGCTAATAATATGAGTTAGGTTGATAATAGTAAGAGTAATGAGTATAGTAATTGTCGTTCTATCGATCATATAAGCATAATATGGCTAATAATATGAGTTAGATTGATAATAATAAGAGTAATAGGTATAGTAATTATCGTTCTACCGATCATATAAGCATAATATGGCTAATAATATGAGTTAGATTGATAATAATAAGAGTAATAAGTATAGTAATTGTCGTTCTATCGATCATATTTGCATAATATGGTTAATAATATGAGTTAGATTGATAATAATAAGAGTAATAAGTATAGTAATTGACGTCCTATCGATCATATAAGCATAATATGGCTAATAAAATGAGTTAGATTGATAATAATAAGAGTAATAAGTATAGTAATTGTCGTTCTATCGATCATATAAGCATAATATGGCTAATAATATGAGTTAGATTGATAATAATAAGAGTAATAAGTATAGTAATTATCGTTCTACCGATCATATAAGCATAATATGGCTAATAATATGAGTTAGATTGATAATAGTAAGAGTAACAAGTATAGTAATTGTCGTCCTATCGATCATATAAGCATAATATGGCTAATAATATGAGTTAGATTGATAATAATAAGAGTAATGAGTATAGTAATTGTCGTTCTATCGATCATATAAGCATAATATGGCTAATAATATGAGTTAGATTGATAATAATAAGAGTAATGAGTATAGTAATTGTCGTCCTATCGATCATATAAGCATAATATGGCTAATAATATGAGTTAGATTGATAATAATAAGAGTAACAAGTATAGTAATTGTCGTCCTATCGATCATATAAGCATAATATGGCTCATAATATGAGTTAGATTGATAATAATGACAGTAATGAGTATAGTAATTGTCGTTCTATCGATCATTTAAGCATAATATGGCTAATAATATGAGGTAGGTTGATAAAAATAAGAATAATAAGTATAGTAATTATCGTTGCTTCGATCACATAAGCATAACATGGCTAATAATATGAGTTAGATTGATAATAATAAGAGGTACAAGTATAGTAATTGTCGTCCTATCGATCATATAAGCATAATATGGCTAATAATATGAGTTAGATTGATAATAATGACAGTAATGAGTACAGTAATTGGCGTTCTATCGATCATTTAAGCATAATATGGCTAATAATACGAGTTAGGTTGATAAAAATAAGAATAATAAGTATAGTAATTATCGTTCCTTCGATCACATAAGCATAACATGGCTAATAATATGAGGTGATTGATAATAATAAGACTAATAAGTATAGTAGTTGTCGTTCTATCGATCATATAAGCATAATATGGCTAATAATATGAGTTAGATTGATAACAATAAGAGTAGTGAGTATAGTAATTGTCGTCCTATCGATCATATAAGCATAATATGGCTAATAATATGAGTTAGATTGATAATAATAAGAGTAACAAGTATAGTAATTGTCGTCCTATCGATCATATAAGCATAATATGGCTCATAATATGAGTTAGATTGATAATAATGACAGTAATGAGTATAGTAATTGTCGTTCTATCGATCATTTAAGCATAATATGGCTAATAATATGAGTTAGGTTGATAAAAATAAGAATAATAAGTATAGTAATTATCGTTGCTTCGATCATATAAGCATAATATGGCTAATAATACGAGGTGATTGATAATAATAAGACTAATAAGTATAGTAGTTGTCGTTCTAATCGATCATATAAGCATAATATGGCTAATAATATGAGTTAGATTGATAACAATAAGAGTAGTGAGTATAGTAATTGTCGTCCTATCGATCATATAAGCATAATATGGCTAATAATATGAGTTAGATTGATAATAATAAGAGTAACAAGTATAGTAATTGTCGTCCTATCGATCATATAAGCATAATATGGCTAATAATATGAGTTAGATTGATAACAATAAGAGTAGTGAGTATAGTAATTGTCGTCCTATCGATCATATAAGCATAATATGGCTAATAATATGAGTTAGATTGATAATAATAAGAGTAACAAGTATAGTAATTGTCGTCCTATCGATCATATAAGCATAATATGGCTAATAATATGAGTTAGATTGATAATAATGACAGTAATGAGTATAGTAATTGTCGTTCTATCGATCATATAAGCATAATATGGCTAATAATATGAGTTAGATTGATAATAATAAGAGTAACAAGTATAGTAATTGTCGTCCTATCGATCATATAAGCATAATATGGATAATAATATGAGTTAGATTGATAATAATAAGAGTAATAAGTATAGTAATTGTCGTCCTATCGATCATGTAAGCATAATATGGCTAATAATATGAGTTAGATTGACAATAATAAGAGTAATAAGTATAGTAATTATCGTTCTACCGATCATATAAGCATAATATGGTTACTAATATGAGTTAGATTGATAATAATAAGAGTAATGAGTATATTAATTGTCGTTCTATCGATCATATAAGCATAATATGGCTAATAATATGAGTTAGATTGATAATAATAAGAGTAATAGGTATAGTAATTATCGTTCTACCGATCATATAAGCATAATATGGCCAATAATATGAGTTAGATTGATAATAATAAGAGTAATAAGTATTGTAATTGTCGTTCTATCGATCATATAAGCATAATATGGCTAATAGTATGAGTTAGATTGATAATAATAAGAGTAATAAGTATAGTAATTATCGTTCTACCGATCATATAAGCATAATATGGTTAATAATATGAGTTAGATTGATAACAGGGAGTGTAATAAGAATAGTAATTGTCGTTCTGTCCATCATATAAGCATAATATGGCTAATAATATGAGTTAGATTGATAATAGTAAGAGTAATAAGTATAGTAATTGTCGTCCTATCGATCATATAAGCATAATATGGCTAGTAGTATGAGTTAGATTGATAATAATAAGAGTAGTGAGTATAGTAATTGTCGTTCTATCGATCATATAAGCATAATATGGCTAATAATATGAGTTAGATTGATAATAATAAGAGTAATAAGTATAGTAATTGTCGTCCTATCGATCATGTAAGCATAATATGGCTCATAATATGAGTTAGATTGACAATAATAAGAGTAATAACTATAGTAATTATCGTTCTACCGATCATATAAGCATAATATGGTTACTAATATGAGTTAGATTGATAATAATAAGAGTAATGAGTATAGTAATTGTCGTTCTATCGATCATATAAGCATAATATGGCTAATAATATGAGTTAGGTTGATAATAATAAGAGTAATGAGTATAGTAATTGTCGTTCTATCGATCATATAAGCATAATATGGCTAATAATATGAGTGAGATTGATAATAATAAGAGTAATGAGTATAGTAATTGTCGTTCTATCGATCATATAAGCATAATATGGCTAATAGTATGAGTTAGATTGATAATAATAAGAGTAATGAGTATAGTAATTGTCGTTCTATCGATCATATAAGCATAATATGGTTAATAATATGAGTTAGATTGATAACAGGGAGTGTAATAAGAATAGTAATTGTCGTTCTGTCGATAATATAAGCATAATATGGCTAATAATATGAGTTAGATTGATAATAATAAGAGTAACAAGTATAGTAATTGTCGTCCTATCGATCATATAAGCATAATATGGCTAATAATATGAGTTAGATTGATAATAATAAGAGTAATGAGTATAGTAATTGTCGTTCTATCGATCATATAAGCATAATATGGCTAATAATATGAGTTAGATTGATAATAATAAGAGTAATAAGTATAGTAATTATCGTTCTACCGATCATATAAGCATAATATGGTTAATAATATGAGTTAGATTGATAACAGGGAGTGTAATAAGGATAGTAATTGTCGTTCTGTCGATAATATAAGCATAATATGGCTAATAATATGAGTTAGATTGATAATAATGACAGTAATGAGTATAGTAATTGTCGTTCTATCGATCATATAAGCATAATATGGCTAATAATATGGGTTAGATTGATAATAATAAAAGTAATAAGTATAGTAATTATCGTTCTACCGATCATATAAGCATAATATGGTTAATAATATGAGTTAGATTGATAATAATGACAGTAATGAGTATAGTAATTGTCGTTCTATCGATCATTTAAGCATAATATGGCTAATAATATGAGTTAGGTTGATAAAAATAAGAATAATAAGTATAGTAATTATCGTTCCTTCGATCACATAAGCATAACATGGCTAATAATATGAGGTGATTGATAATAATAAGACTAATAAGTATAGTAGTTGTCGTTCTATCGATCATATAAGCATAATATGGCTAATAATATGAGTTAGATTGATAATAATGACAGTAATGAGTATAGTAATTGTCGTTCTATCGATCATTTAAGCATAATATGGCTAATAATATGAGTTAGGTTGATAAAAATAAGAATAATAAGTATAGCAATTATCGCTCCTTCGATCACATAAGCATAACATGGCTAATAATATGAGGTGATTGATAATAATAAGACTAATAAGTATAGTAGTTGTCGTTCTATCGATCATATAAGCATAATATGGCTAATAATATGAGTTAGATTGATAACAATAAGAGTAGTGAGTATAGTAATTGTCGTCCTATCGATCATATAAGCATAATATGGCTAATAATATGAGTTAGATTGATAATAATAAGAGTAACAAGTATAGTAATTGTCGTCCTATCGATCATATAAGCATAATATGGCTAATAATATGAGTTAGATTGATAATAATAAGAGTAATGAGTATAGTAATTGTCGTTCTATCGATCATATAAGCATAATATGGCTAATAATATGAGTTAGATTGATAATAATAAGAGTAATAAGTATAGTAATTATCGTTCTACCGATCATATAAGCATAATATGGTTAATAATATGAGTTAGATTGATAACAGGGAGTGTAATAAGGATAGTAATTGTCGTTCTGTCGATAATATAAGCATAATATGGCTAATAATACGAGTTAGATTGATAATAATGACAGTAATGAGTATAGTAATTGTCGTTCTATCGATCATTTAAGCATAATATGGCTAATAATATGAGTTGGGTTGATAAAAATAAGAATAATAAGTATAGTAATTATCGTTCCTTCGATCACATAAGCATAACATGGCTAATAATATGAGGTGATTGATAATAATAAGACTAATAAGTATAGTAGTTGTCGTTCTATCGATCATGTAAGCATAATATGGCTAATAATATGAGTTAGATTGATAACAATAAGAGTAGTGAGTATAGTATTTGTCGTCCTATCGATCATATAAGCATAATATGGCTAATAATATGAGTTAGATTGATAATAATAAGAGTAGCAAGTATAGTAATTGTCGTCCTATCGATCATATAAGCATAATATGGCTAATAATATGAGTTAGATTGATAATATTAAGAGTAATGAGTATAGTAATTGTCGTTCTATCGATCATATTTGCATAATATGGTTAATAATATGAGTTAGATTGATAATAATGACAGTAATGAGTATAGTAATTGTCGTTCTATCGATCATTTAAGCATAATATGGCTAATAATATGAGTTAGGTTGATAAAAATAGGAATAATAAGTATAGCAATTATCGCTCCTTCGATCACATAAGCATAACATGGCTAATAATATGAGGTGATTGATAATAATAAGACTAATAAGTATAGTAGTTGTCGTTCTATCGATCATATAAGCATAATATGGCTAATAATATGAGTTAGATTGATAATAATAAGAGTAACAAGCATAGTAATTGTCGTCCTATCGATCATATAAGCATAATATGGCTAATAATATGAGTTAGATTGATAATAATAAGAGTAATGAGTATAGTAATTGTCGTTCTATCGATCATATTTGCATAATATGGTTAATAATATGAGTTAGATTGATAATAATAAGAGTAATAAGCATAGTAATTTTCGTCCTATCGATCATATAAGCATAATATGGCTAATAATATGAGTTAGATTGATAACAATAAGAGTAGTGAGTATAGTAATTGTCGTCCTATCGATCATATAAGCATAATATGGCTAATAATATGGGTTAGATTGATAATAATAAAAGTAATGAGTATAGTAATTATCGTTCTACCGATCATATAAGCATAATATGGTTAATAATATGAGTTAGATTGATAATAATGACAGTAATGAGTATAGTAATTGTCGTTCTATCGATCATTTAAGCATAATATGGCTAATAATATGAGTTAGGTTGATAAAAATATGAATAATAAGTATAGTAATTATCGTTCCTTCGATCACATAAGCATAACATGGCTAATAATATGAGGTGATTGATAATAATAAGAGTAATAAGTATAGTAATTGTCGTCCTATCGATCATATAAGCATAATATGGCTAATAATATGAGTTAGATTGATAATAATAAGAGTAATGAGTATAGTAATTGTCGTTCTATCGATCATATAAGCATAATATGGCTAATAATATGCGTTAGATTGATAATAATAAGAGTAATATGTATAGTAATAATCGTTCTACCGATCATATAAGCATAATATGGTTAATAATATGAGTTAGATTGATAACAGGGAGTGTAATAAGAATAGTAATTGTCGTTCTGTCCATCATATAAGCATAATATGGCTAATAATATGAGTTAGATTGATAATAATAAGAGTAATAAGTATAGTAATTGTCGTCCTATCGATCATATAAGCATAATATGGCTAATAGTATGAGTTAGATTGATAATAATAAGAGTAGTGAGTATAGTAATTGTCGTTCTATCGATCATATAAGCATAATATGGCTAATAATATGAGTTAGATTGATAATAATAAGAGTAATAAGTATAGTAATTGTCGTCCTATCGATCACATAAGCATAATATGGCTAATAATATGAGTTAATTGATAATGATAAGACTAATAAGTATAGTAATTGTCGTTCTATCGATCATATAAGCATAATATGGCTAATAATATAAGTTAGATTGATAATAATAAGAGTAATAAGTATAGTAATTTTCGTCCTATCGATCATATAAGCATAATATGGCTAATAATATGAGTTAGATTGATAACAATAAGAGTAGTGAGTATAGTAATTGTCGTCCTATCGATCATATAAGCATAATATGGCTAATAATATGAGTTAGATTGATAATAATAAGAGTAATAAGTATAGTAATTGTCGTTCTATCGATCATATAAGCATAATATGGCTAATAATATGAGTTAGATTGATAACAATAAGAGTAGTGAGTATAGTAATTGTCGTCCTATCGATCATATAAGCATAATATGGCTAATAATATGAGTTAGATTGATAATAATAAGAGTAATAAGTATAGTAATTATCGTTCTACCGATCATATAAGCATAATATGGTTAATAATATGAGTTAGATTGATAATAATGACAGTAATGGGTATAGTAATTGTCGTTCTATCGATCATTTAAGCATAATATGGCTAATAATATGAGTTAGGTTGATAAAAATAAGAATAATAAGTATAGTAATTA
Organism: Megachile rotundata; assembly: GCF_050947335.1. NCBI lineage: Eukaryota > Metazoa > Arthropoda > Insecta > Hymenoptera > Megachilidae > Megachile > Megachile rotundata. Next base: position 280,318 of record NW_027473478.1, on the reverse strand, counting down.
TCGTTCCTTCGATCACATAAGCATAACATGGCTAATAATATGAGGTGATTGATAATAATAAGACTAATAAGTATAGTAGTTGTCGTTCTATCGATCATATAAGCATAATATGGCTAATAATATGAGTTATATTGATAACAATAAGAGTAGTCAGTATAGTAATTGTCGTCCTATCGATCATATAAGCATAATATGGCTAATAATATGAGTTAGATTGATAATAATAAGAGTAACAAGTATAGTAATTGTCGTCCTATCGATCATATAAGCATAATATGGCTAATAATATGAGTTAGATTGATAATAATGACAGTAATGAGTATAGTAATTGTCGTTCTATCGATCATTTATGCATAATATGGCTAATAATATGAGTTAGGTTGATAAAAATAAGAATAATAAGTATAGAAATTATCGCTCCTTCGATCACATAAGCATAACATGGCTAATAATATGAGGTGATTGATAATAATAAGACTAATAAGTATAGTAGTTGTCGTTCTATCGATCATATAAGCATAATATGGCTAATAATATGAGTTAGATTGATAACAATAAGAGTAGTGAGTATAGTAATTGTCGTCCTATCGATCATATAACCATAATATGGCTAATAATATGAGTTAGATTGATAATAATAAGAGTAACAAGTATAGTAATTGTCGTCCTGTCGATCATATAAGCATAAAATGGCTAATAATATGAGTTAGATTGATAATAATAAGAGTAATGAGTATAGTAATTGTCGTCCTATCGATCATATAAGCATAATATGGCTAATAATATGAGTTAGATTGATAACAATAAGAGTAGTGAGTATAGTAATTGTCGTCCTATCTATCATATAAGCATAATATGGCTAATAATATGAGTTAGATTGATAATAATAAGAGTAATGAGTATAGTAATTGTCGTCCTATCGATCATATAAGCATAATATGGCTAATAATATGAGTTAGATTGATAATAATAAGAGTAATGAGTATAGTAATTGTCGTTCTATCGATCATATAAGCATAATATGGCTAATAATAAGCGTTAGATTGATAATAATAAGAGTAATAAGTATAGTAGTTGTCGTTCTACCGATCATATACGCATAATATGGTTAATAATATGAGTTAGATTGATAATAATAAGAGTAATGAGTATAGTAATTGTCGTTCTATCGATCATATAAGCATAATATGGCTAATAATATGGGTTAGATTGATAATAATAAAAGTAATAAGTATAGTAATTATCGTTCTACCGATCATATAAGCATAATATGGTTAATAATATGAGTTAGATTGATAATAATGACAGTAATGAGTATAGTAATTGTCGTTCTATCGATCATTTAAGCATAATATGGCTAATAATATGAGTTAGGTTGATAAAAATAAGAATAATAAGTATAGTAATTATCGTTCCTTCGATCACATAAGCATAACATGGCTAATAATATGAGGTGATTGATAATAATAAGACTAATAAGTATAGTAGTTGTCGTTCTATCGATCATATAAGCATAATATGGCTAATAATATGAGTTAGATTGATAATAATGACAGTAATGAGTATAGTAATTGTCGTTCTATCGATCATTTAAGCATAATATGGCTAATAATATGAGTTAGGTTGATAAAAATAAGAATAATAAGTATAGCAATTATCGCTCCTTCGATCACATAAGCATAACATGGCTAATAATATGAGGTGATTGATAATAATAAGACTAATAAGTATAGTAGTTGTCGTTCTATCGATCATATAAGCATAATATGGCTAATAATATGAGTTAGATTGATAACAATAAGAGTAGTGAGTGTAGTAATTGTCGTCCTATCGATCATATAAGCATAATATGGCTAATAATATGAGTTAGATTGATAATAATAAGAGTAACAAGTATAGTAATTGTCGTCCTATCGATCATATAAGCATAATATGGCTAATAATATGAGTTAGATTGAAAATAATGACAGTAATGGGTATAGTAATTGTCGTTCTATCGATCATTTAAGCATAATATGGCTAATAATATGAGTTGGGTAGATAAAAATAAGAATAATAAGTATAGTAATTATCGTTCCTTCGATCACATAAGCATAACATGGCTAATAATATGAGGTGATTGATAATAATAAGACAAATAAGTATAGTAGTTGTCGTTCTATCGATCATGTAAGCATAATATGGCTAATAATATGAGTTAGATTGATAACAATAAGAGTAGTGAGTATAGTAATTGTCGTCCTATCGATCATATAAGCATAATATGGCTAATAATATGAGTTAGATTGATAATAATAAGAGTAATAAGTATAGTAATTGTCGTCCTATCGATCATATAAGCATAATATGGCTAATAATATGAGTTAGATTGATAACAATAAGAGTAGTGAGTATAGTAATTGTCGTCCTATCGATCATATAAGCATAATATGGCTAATAATATGAGTTAGATTGATAATAATAAGAGTAACAAGTATAGTAATTGTCGTCCTATCGATCATATAAGCATAATATGGCTAATAATATGAGTTAGATTGATAATAATAAGAGTAATGAGTATAGTAATTGTCGTTCTATCGATCATATAAGCATAATATGGCTAATAATATGAGTTAGATTGATAATAATAAGAGTAATAAGTATAGTAATTATCGTTCTACCGATCATATAAGCATAATATGGTTAATAATATGAGTTAGATTGATAACAGGGAGTGTAATAAGGATAGTAATTGTCGTTCTGTCGATAATATAAGCATAATATGGCTAATAATACGAGTTAGATTGATAATAATGACAGTAATGAGTATAGTAATTGTCGTTCTATCGATCATTTAAGCATAATATGGCTAATAATATGAGTTGGGTTGATAAAAATAAGAATAATAAGTATAGTAATTATCGTTCCTTCGATCACATAAGCATAACATGGCTAATAATATGAGGTGATTGATAATAATAAGACTAATAAGTATAGTAGTTGTCGTTCTATCGATCATGTAAGCATAATATGGCTAATAATATGAGTTAGATTGATAACAATAAGAGTAGTGAGTATAGTATTTGTCGTCCAATCGATCATATAAGCATAATATGGCTAATAATATGAGTTAGATTGATAATAATAAGAGTAACAAGTATAGTAATTGTCGTCCTATCGATCATATAAGCATAATATGGCTAATAATATGAGTTAGATTGATAATATTAAGAGTAATGAGTATAGTAATTGTCGTTCTATCGATCATATTTGCATAATATGGTTAATAATATGAGTTAGATTGATAATAATAAGAGTAATAAGCATAGTAATTTTCGTCCTATCGATCATATAAGCATAATATGGCTAATAATATGGGTTAGATTGATAATAATAAAAGTAATAAGTATAGTAATTATCGTTCTACCGATCATATAAGCATAATATGGTTAATCATATGAGTTAGATTGATAATAATGACAGTAATGAGTATAGTAATTGTCGTTCTATCGATCATTTAAGCATAATATGGCTAATAATATGAGTTAGGTTGATAAAAATAAGAATAATAAGTATAGTAATTATCGTTCCTTCGATCACATAAGCATAACATGGCTAATAATATGAGGTGATTGATAATAATAAGATTAATAAGTATAGTAGTTGTCGTTCTATCGATCATATAAGCATAATATGGCTAATAATATGAGTTAGATTGATAACAATAAGAGTAGTCAGTATAGTAATTGTCGTCCTATCGATCATATAAGCATAATATGGAAAATAATATGAGTTAGATTGATAATAATAAGAGTAACAAGTATAGTAATTGTCGTCCTATCGATCATATAAGCATAATATGGCTAATAATATGAGTTAGATTGATAATAATGACAGTAATGAGTATAGTAATTGTCGTTCTATCGATCATTTAAGCATAATATGGCTAATAATATGAGTTAGGTTGATAAAAATAGGAATAATAAGTATAGCAATTATCGCTCCTTCGATCACATAAGCATAACATGGCTAATAATATGAGGTGATTGATAATAATAAGACTAATAAGTATAGTAGTTGTCGTTCTATCGATCATATAAGCATAATATGGCTAATAATATGAGTTAGATTGATAGTAATAAGAGTAACAAGCATAGTAATTGTCGTCCTATCGATCATATAAGCATAATATGGCTAATAATATGAGTTAGATTGATAATAATAAGAGTAATGAGTATAGTAATTGTCGTTCTATCGATCATATTTGCATAATATGGTTAATAATATGAGTTAGATTGATAATAATAAGAGTAATAAGCATAGTAATTTTCGTCCTATCGATCATATAAGCATAATATGGCTAATAATATGAGTTAGATTGATAACAATAAGAGTAGTGAGTATAGTAATTGTCGTCCTATCGATCATATAAGCATAATATGGCTAATAATATGAGTTAGGTTGATAAAAATAAGAATAATAAGTATAGTAATTATCGTTCCTTCGATCACATAAGCATAACATGGCTAATAATATGAGGTGATTGATAATAATAAGACTAATAAGTATAGTAGTTGTCGTTCTATCGATCATATAAGCATAATATGGCTAATAATATGAGTTAGATTGATAATAATAAGTGTAATGAGTATAGTAATTGTCGTTCTATCGATCATATTTGCATAATATGGCTAATAATATGAGTTAGATTGATAACAATAAGAGTAGTGAGTATAGTAATTGTCGTCCTATCGATCATATAAGCATAATATGGCTAATAATATGAGTTAGATTGATAATAATAAGAGTAATAAGTATAGTAATTGTCGTTCTATCGATCATATAAGCATAATATGGCTAATAATATGAGTTAGATTGATAACAGGGAGTGTAATAAGAATAGTAATTGTCGTTCTGTCCATCATATAAGCATAATATGGCTAATAATATGAGTTAGATTGATAATAATAAGAGTAATAAGTATAGTAATTGTCGTCCTATCGATCATATAAGCATAATATGGCTAATAGTATGAGTTAGATTGATAATAATAAGAGTAGTGAGTATAGTAATTGTCGTTCTATCGATCATATAAGCATAATATGGCTAATAATATGAGTTAGATTGATAATAATAAGAGTAATAAGTATAGTAATTGTCGTCCTATCGATCACATAAGCATAATATGGCTAATAATATGAGTTAATTGATAATGATAAGACTAATAAGTATAGTAATTGTCGTTCTATCGATCATATAAGCATAATATGGCGAATAATATAAGTTAGATTGATAATAATAAGAGTAATAAGTATAGTAATTTTCGTCCTATCGATCATATAAGCATAATATGGCTAATAATATGAGTTAGATTGATAACAATAAGAGTAGTGAGTATAGTAATTGTCGTCCTATCGATCATATAAGCATAATATGGCTAATAATATGAGTTAGATTGATAATAATAAGAGTAATAAGTATAGTAATTGTCGTTCTATCGATCATATAAGCATAATATGGCTAATAATATGAGTTAGATTGATAACAATAAGAGTAGTGAGTATAGTAATTGTCGTCCTATCGATCATATAAGCATAATATGGCTAATAATATGAGTTAGATTGATAATAATAAGAGTAATAAGTATAGTAATTATCGTTCTACCGATCATATAAGCATAATATGGTTAATAATATGAGTTAGATTGATAATAATGACAGTAATGGGTATAGTAATTGTCGTTCTATCGATCATTTAAGCATAATATGGCTAATAATATGAGTTAGGTTGATAAAAATAAGAATAATAAGTATAGTAATTATCGTTCCTTCGATCACATAAGCATAACATGGCTAATAATATGAGGTGATTGATAATAATAAGACTAATAAGTATAGTAGTTGTCGTTCTATCGATCATATAAGCATAATATGGCTAATAATATGAGTTATATTGATAACAATAAGAGTAGTCAGTATAGTAATTGTCGTCCTATCGATCATATAAGCATAATATGGCTAATAATATGAGTTAGATTGATAATAATAAGAGTAACAAGTATAGTAATTGTCGTCCTATCGATCATATAAGCATAATATGGCTAATAATATGAGTTAGATTGATAATAATGACAGTAATGAGTATAGTAATTGTCGTTCTATCGATCATTTATGCATAATATGGCTAATAATATGAGTTAGGTTGATAAAAATAAGAATAATAAGTATAGAAATTATCGCTCCTTCGATCACATAAGCATAACATGGCTAATAATATGAGGTGATTGATAATAATAAGACTAATAAGTATAGTAGTTGTCGTTCTATCGATCATATAAGCATAATATGGCTAATAATATGAGTTAGATTGATAACAATAAGAGTAGTGAGTATAGTAATTGTCGTCCTATCGATCATATAACCATAATATGGCTAATAATATGAGTTAGATTGATAATAATAAGAGTAACAAGTATAGTAATTGTCGTCCTGTCGATCATATAAGCATAAAATGGCTAATAATATGAGTTAGATTGATAATAATAAGAGTAATAAGTATAGTAATTGTCGTCCTATCGATCATATAAGCATAATATGGCTAATAGTATGAGTTAGATTGATAATAATAAGAGTAGTGAGTATAGTAATTGTCGTTCTATCGATCATTTAAGCATAATATGGCTAATAATATGAGTTAGGTTGATAAAAATAGGAATAATAAGTATAGCAATTATCGCTCCTTCGATCACATAAGCATAACATGGCTAATAATATGAGGTGATTGATAATAATAAGACTAATAAGTATAGTAGTTGTCGTTCTATCGATCATATAAGCATAATATGGCTAATAATATGAGTTAGATTGATAATAATAAGAGTAACAAGCATAGTAATTGTCGTCCTATCGATCATATAAGCATAATATTGCTAATAATATGAGTTAGATTGATAATAATAAGAGTAATGAGTATAGTAATTGTCGTTCTATCGATCATATTTGCATAATATGGTTAATAATATGAGTTAGATTGATAATAATAAGAGTAATAAGCATAGTAATTTTCGTCCTATCGATCATATAAGCATAATATGGCTAATAATATGAGTTAGATTGATAACAATAAGAGTAGTGAGTATAGTAATTGTCGTCCTATCGATCATATAAGCATAATATGGCTAATAATATGGGTTAGATTGATAATAATAAAAGTAATGAGTATAGTAATTATCGTTCTACCGATCATATAAGCATAATATGGTTAATAATATGAGTTAGATTGATAATAATGACAGTAATGAGTATAGTAATTGTCGTTCTATCGATCATTTAAGCATAATATGGCTAATAATATGAGTTAGGTTGATAAAAATAAGAATAATAAGTATAGTAATTATCGTTCCTTCGATCACATAAGCATAACATGGCTAATAATATGAGGTGATTGATAATAATAAGAGTAATAAGTATAGTAATTGTCGTCCTATCGATCATATAAGCATAATATGGCTAATAATATGAGTTAGATTGATAATAATAAGAGTAATGAGTATAGTAATTGTCGTTCTATCGATCATATAAGCATAATATGGCTAATAATATGCGTTAGATTGATAATAATAAGAGTAATATGTATAGTAATAATCGTTCTACCGATCATATAAGCATAATATGGTTAATAATATGAGTTAGATTGATAACAGGGAGTGTAATAAGAATAGTAATTGTCGTTCTGTCCATCATATAAGCATAATATGGCTAATAATATGAGTTAGATTGATAATAATAAGAGTAATAAGTATAGTAATTGTCGTCCTATCGATCATATAAGCATAATATGGCTAATAGTATGAGTTAGATTGATAATAATAAGAGTAGTGAGTATAGTAATTGTCGTTCTATCGATCATATAAGCATAATATGGCTAATAATATGAGTTAGATTGATAATAATAAGAGTAATAAGTATAGTAATTGTCGTCCTATCGATCACATAAGCATAATATGGCTAATAATATGAGTTAATTGATAATGATAAGACTAATAAGTATAGTAATTGTCGTTCTATCGATCATATAAGCATAATATGGCTAATAATATAAGTTAGATTGATAATAATAAGAGTAATAAGTATAGTAATTTTCGTCCTATCGATCATATAAGCATAATATGGCTAATAATATGAGTTAGATTGATAACAATAAGAGTAGTGAGTATAGTAATTGTCGTCCTATCGATCATATAAGCATAATATGGCTAATAATATGAGTTAGATTGATAATAATAAGAGTAATAAGTATAGTAATTGTCGTTCTATCGATCATATAAGCATAATATGGCTAATAATATGAGTTAGATTGATAACAATAAGAGTAGTGAGTATAGTAATTGTCGTCCTATCGATCATATAAGCATAATATGGCTAATAATATGAGTTAGATTGATAATAATAAGAGTAATAAGTATAGTAATTATCGTTCTACCGATCATATAAGCATAATATGGTTAATAATATGAGTTAGATTGATAATAATGACAGTAATGGGTATAGTAATTGTCGTTCTATCGATCATTTAAGCATAATATGGCTAATAATATGAGTTAGGTTGATAAAAATAAGAATAATAAGTATAGAAATTATCGCTCCTTCGATCACATAAGCATAACATGGCTAATAATATGAGGTGATTGATAATAATAAGACTAATAAGTATAGTAGTTGTCGTTCTATCGATCATATAAGCATAATATGGCTAATAATATGAGTTAGATTGATAACAATAAGAGTAGTGAGTATAGTAATTGTCGTCCTATCGATCATATAACCATAATATGGCTAATAATATGAGTTAGATTGATAATAATAAGAGTAACAAGTATAGTAATTGTCGTCCTGTCGATCATATAAGCATAAAATGGCTAATAATATGAGTTAGATTGATAATAATAAGAGTAATGAGTATAGTAATTGTCGTTCTATCGATCATATAAGCATAATATGGCTAATAATATGAGTTAGATTGATAATAATAAGAGTAATGAGTATAGTAATTGTCGTCCTATCGATCATATAAGCATAATATGGCTAATAATATGAGTTAGATTGATAATAATAAGAGTAATAAGTATAGTAATTGTCGTCCTATCTATCATATAAGCATAATATGGCTAATAATATGAGTTAGATTGATAATAATAAGAGTAATGAGTATAGTAATTGTCGTTCTATCGATCATATAAGCATAATATGGCTAATAATATGAGTTAGATTGATAATAATAAGAGTAACAAGTATAGTAATTGTCGTCCTATCGATCATATAAGCATAATATGGCTAATAATATGAGTTAGATTGATAACAATAAGAGTAGTGAGTATAGTAATTGTCGTCCTATCTATCATATAAGCATAATATGGCTAATAATATGAGTTAGATTGATAATAATAAGAGTAACAAGTATAGTAATTGTCGTCCTATCGATCATATAAGCATAATATGGCTAATAATATGAGTTAGATTGATAATAATGACAGTAATGGGTATAGTAATTGTCGTTCTATCGATCATTTAAGCATAATATGGCTAATAATATGAGTTAGGTTGATAAAAATAAGAATAATAAGTATAGTAATTATCGTTCCTTCGATCACATAAGCATAACATGGCTAATAATATGAGGTGATTGATAATAATAAGACTAATAAGTATAGTAGTTGTCGTTCTATCGATCATATAAGCATAATATGGCTAATAATATGAGTTAGATTGATAATAATAAGAGTAATAAGTATAGTAATTGTCGTCCTATCGATCATATAAGCATAATATGGCTAATAATATGAGTTAGATTGATAACAATAAGAGTAGTGAGTATAGTAATTGTCGTCCTATCTATCATATAAGCATAATATGGCTAATAATATGAGTTAGATTGATAATAATAAGAGTAATGAGTATAGTAATTGTCGTCCTATCGATCATATAAGCATAATATGGCTAATAATATGAGTTAGATTGATAATAATAAGAGTAATGAGTATAGTAATTGTCGTTCTATCGATCATATAAGCATAATATGGCTAATAATAAGCGTTAGATTGATAATAATAAGAGTAATAAGTATAGTAGTTGTCGTTCTACCGATCATATACGCATAATATGGTTAATAATATGAGTTAGATTGATAATAATAAGAGTAATGAGTATAGTAATTGTCGTTCTATCGATCATATAAGCATAATATGGCTAATAATATGGGTTAGATTGATAATAATAAAAGTAATAAGTATAGTAATTATCGTTCTACCGATCATATAAGCATAATATGGTTAATAATATGAGTTAGATTGATAATAATGACAGTAATGAGTATAGTAATTGTCGTTCTATCGATCATTTAAGCATAATATGGCTAATAATATGAGTTAGGTTGATAAAAATAAGAATAATAAGTATAGTAATTATCGTTCCTTCGATCACATAAGCATAACATGGCTAATAATATGAGGTGATTGATAATAATAAGACTAATAAGTATAGTAGTTGTCGTTCTATCGATCATATAAGCATAATATGGCTAATAATATGAGTTAGATTGATAATAATGACAGTAATGAGTATAGTAATTGTCGTTCTATCGATCATTTAAGCATAATATGGCTAATAATATGAGTTAGGTTGATAAAAATAAGAATAATAAGTATAGCAATTATCGCTCCTTCGATCACATAAGCATAACATGGCTAATAATATGAGGTGATTGATAATAATAAGACTAATAAGTATAGTAGTTGTCGTTCTATCGATCATATAAGCATAATATGGCTAATAATATGAGTTAGATTGATAACAATAAGAGTAGTGAGTGTAGTAATTGTCGTCCTATCGATCATATAAGCATAATATGGCTAATAATATGAGTTAGATTGATAATAATAAGAGTAACAAGTATAGTAATTGTCGTCCTATCGATCATATAAGCATAATATGGCTAATAATATGAGTTAGATTGATAATAATGACAGTAATGGGTATAGTAATTGTCGTTCTATCGATCATTTAAGCATAATATGGCTAATAATATGAGTTGGGTAGATAAAAATAAGAATAATAAGTATAGTAATTATCGTTCCTTCGATCACATAAGCATAACATGGCTAATAATATGAGGTGATTGATAATAATAAGACAAATAAGTATAGTAGTTGTCGTTCTATCGATCATGTAAGCATAATATGGCTAATAATATGAGTTAGATTGATAACAATAAGAGTAGTGAGTATAGTAATTGTCGTCCTATCGATCATATAAGCATAATATGGCTAATAATATGAGTTAGATTGATAATAATAAGAGTAATAAGTATAGTAATTGTCGTCCTATCGATCATATAAGCATAATATGGCTAATAATATGAGTTAGATTGATAACAATAAGAGTAGTGAGTATAGTAATTGTCGTCCTATCGATCATATAAGCATAATATGGCTAATAATATGAGTTAGATTGATAATAATAAGAGTAACAAGTATAGTAATTGACGTCCTATCGATCATATAAGCATAATATGGCTAATAATATGAGTTAGATTGATAATAATAAGAGTAATGAGTATAGTAATTGTCGTTCTATCGATCATATAAGCATAATATGGCTAATAATATGAGTTAGATTGATAATAATAAGAGTAATAAGTATAGTAATTATCGTTCTACCGATCATATAAGCATAATATGGTTAATAATATGAGTTAGATTGATAACAGGGAGTGTAATAAGGATAGTAATTGTCGTTCTGTCGATAATATAAGCATAATATGGCTAATAATACGAGTTAGATTGATAATAATGACAGTAATGAGTATAGTAATTGTCGTTCTATCGATCATTTAAGCATAATATGGCTAATAATATGAGTTGGGTTGATAAAAATAAGAATAATAAGTATAGTAATTATCGTTCCTTCGATCACATAAGCATAACATGGCTAATAATATGAGGTGATTGATAATAATAAGACTAATAAGTATAGTAGTTGTCGTTCTATCGATCATGTAAGCATAATATGGCTAATAATATGAGTTAGATTGATAACAATAAGAGTAGTGAGTATAGTATTTGTCGTCCAATCGATCATATAAGCATAATATGGCTAATAATATGAGTTAGATTGATAATAATAAGAGTAACAAGTATAGTAATTGTCGTCCTATCGATCATATAAGCATAATATGGCTAATAATATGAGTTAGATTGATAATATTAAGAGTAATGAGTATAGTAATTGTCGTTCTATCGATCATATTTGCATAATATGGTTAATAATATGAGTTAGATTGATAATAATAAGAGTAATAAGCATAGTAATTTTCGTCCTATCGATCATATAAGCATAATATGGCTAATAATATGGGTTAGATTGATAATAATAAAAGTAATAAGTATAGTAATTATCGTTCTACCGATCATATAAGCATAATATGGTTAATCATATGAGTTAGATTGATAATAATGACAGTAATGAGTATAGTAATTGTCGTTCTATCGATCATTTAAGCATAATATGGCTAATAATATGAGTTAGGTTGATAAAAATAAGAATAATAAGTATAGTAATTATCGTTCCTTCGATCACATAAGCATAACATGGCTAATAATATGAGGTGATTGATAATAATAAGATTAATAAGTATAGTAGTTGTCGTTCTATCGATCATATAAGCATAATATGGCTAATAATATGAGTTAGATTGATAACAATAAGAGTAGTCAGTATAGTAATTGTCGTCCTATCGATCATATAAGCATAATATGGAAAATAATATGAGTTAGATTGATAATAATAAGAGTAACAAGTATAGTAATTGTCGTCCTATCGATCATATAAGCATAATATGGCTAATAATATGAGTTAGATTGATAATAATGACAGTAATGAGTATAGTAATTGTCGTTCTATCGATCATTTAAGCATAATATGGCTAATAATATGAGTTAGGTTGATAAAAATAGGAATAATAAGTATAGCAATTATCGCTCCTTCGATCACATAAGCATAACATGGCTAATAATATGAGGTGATTGATAATAATAAGACTAATAAGTATAGTAGTTGTCGTTCTATCGATCATATAAGCATAATATGGCTAATAATATGAGTTAGATTGATAGTAATAAGAGTAACAAGCATAGTAATTGTCGTCCTATCGATCATATAAGCATAATATGGCTAATAATATGAGTTAGATTGATAATAATAAGAGTAATGAGTATAGTAATTGTCGTTCTATCGATCATATTTGCATAATATGGTTAATAATATGAGTTAGATTGATAATAATAAGAGTAATAAGCATAGTAATTTTCGTCCTATCGATCATATAAGCATAATATGGCTAATAATATGAGTTAGATTGATAACAATAAGAGTAGTGAGTATAGTAATTGTCGTCCTATCGATCATATAAGCATAATATGGCTAATAATATGAGTTAGGTTGATAAAAATAAGAATAATAAGTATAGTAATTATCGTTCCTTCGATCACATAAGCATAACATGGCTAATAATATGAGGTGATTGATAATAATAAGACTAATAAGTATAGTAGTTGTCGTTCTATCGATCATATAAGCATAATATGGCTAATAATATGAGTTAGATTGATAATAATAAGTGTAATGAGTATAGTAATTGTCGTTCTATCGATCATATTTGCATAATATGGCTAATAATATGAGTTAGATTGATAACAATAAGAGTAGTGAGTATAGTAATTGTCGTCCTATCGATCATATAAGCATAATATGGCTAATAATATGAGTTAGATTGATAATAATAAGAGTAATAAGTATAGTAATTGTCGTTCTATCGATCATATAAGCATAATATGGCTAATAATATGAGTTAGATTGATAACAGGGAGTGTAATAAGAATAGTAATTGTCGTTCTGTCCATCATATAAGCATAATATGGCTAATAATATGAGTTAGATTGATAATAATAAGAGTAATAAGTATAGTAATTGTCGTCCTATCGATCATATAAGCATAATATGGCTAATAGTATGAGTTAGATTGATAATAATAAGAGTAGTGAGTATAGTAATTGTCGTTCTATCGATCATATAAGCATAATATGGCTAATAATATGAGTTAGATTGATAATAATAAGAGTAATAAGTATAGTAATTGTCGTCCTATCGATCACATAAGCATAATATGGCTAATAATATGAGTTAATTGATAATGATAAGACTAATAAGTATAGTAATTGTCGTTCTATCGATCATATAAGCATAATATGGCGAATAATATAAGTTAGATTGATAATAATAAGAGTAATAAGTATAGTAATTTTCGTCCTATCGATCATATAAGCATAATATGGCTAATAATATGAGTTAGATTGATAACAATAAGAGTAGTGAGTATAGTAATTGTCGTCCTATCGATCATATAAGCATAATATGGCTAATAATATGAGTTAGATTGATAATAATAAGAGTAATAAGTATAGTAATTGTCGTTCTATAGATCATATAAGCATAATATGGCTAATAATATGAGTTAGATTGATAACAATAAGAGTAGTGAGTATAGTAATTGTCGTCCTATCGATCATATAAGCATAATATGGCTAATAATATGAGTTAGATTGATAATAATAAGAGTAATAAGTATAGTAATTATCGTTCTACCGATCATATAAGCATAATATGGTTAATAATATGAGTTAGATTGATAATAATGACAGTAATGGGTATAGTAATTGTCGTTCTATCGATCATTTAAGCATAATATGGCTAATAATATGAGTTAGGTTGATAAAAATAAGAATAATAAGTATAGTAATTATCGTTCCTTCGATCACATAAGCATAACATGGCTAATAATATGAGGTGATTGATAATAATAAGACTAATAAGTATAGTAGTTGTCGTTCTATCGATCATATAAGCATAATATGGCTAATAATATGAGTTATATTGATAACAATAAGAGTAGTCAGTATAGTAATTGTCGTCCTATCGATCATATAAGCATAATATGGCTAATAATATGAGTTAGATTGATAATAATAAGAGTAACAAGTATAGTAATTGTCGTCCTATCGATCATATAAGCATAATATGGCTAATAATATGAGTTAGATTGATAATAATGACAGTAATGAGTATAGTAATTGTCGTTCTATCGATCATTTATGCATAATATGGCTAATAATATGAGTTAGGTTGATAAAAATAAGAATAATAAGTATAGAAATTATCGCTCCTTCGATCACATAAGCATAACATGGCTAATAATATGAGGTGATTGATAATAATAAGACTAATAAGTATAGTAGTTGTCGTTCTATCGATCATATAAGCATAATATGGCTAATAATATGAGTTAGATTGATAACAATAAGAGTAGTGAGTATAGTAATTGTCGTCCTATCGATCATATAACCATAATATGGCTAATAATATGAGTTAGATTGATAATAATAAGAGTAACAAGTATAGTAATTGTCGTCCTGTCGATCATATAAGCATAAAATGGCTAATAATATGAGTTAGATTGATAATAATAAGAGTAATGAGTATAGTAATTGTCGTTCTATCGATCATATAAGCATAATATGGCTAATAATATGAGTTAGATTGATAATAATAAGAGTAATAAGTATAGTAATTGTCGTCCTATCGATCATATAAGCATAATATGGCTAATAATATGAGTTAGATTGATAACAATAAGAGTAGTGAGTATAGTAATTGTCGTCCTATCTATCATATAAGCATAATATGGCTAATAATATGAGTTAGATTGATAATAATAAGAGTAATGAGTATAGTAATTGTCGTCCTATCGATCATATAAGCATAATATGGCTAATAATATGAGTTAGATTGATAATAATAAGAGTAATGAGTATAGTAATTGTCGTTCTATCGATCATATAAGCATAATATGGCTAATAATAAGCGTTAGATTGATAATAATAAGAGTAATAAGTATAGTAGTTGTCGTTCTACCGATCATATACGCATAATATGGTTAATAATATGAGTTAGATTGATAATAATAAGAGTAATGAGTATAGTAATTGTCGTTCTATCGATCATATAAGCATAATATGGCTAATAATATGGGTTAGATTGATAATAATAAAAGTAATAAGTATAGTAATTATCGTTCTACCGATCATATAAGCATAATATGGTTAATAATATGAGTTAGATTGATAATAATGACAGTAATGAGTATAGTAATTGTCGTTCTATCGATCATTTAAGCATAATATGGCTAATAATATGAGTTAGGTTGATAAAAATAAGAATAATAAGTATAGTAATTATCGTTCCTTCGATCACATAAGCATAACATGGCTAATAATATGAGGTGACTGATAATAATAAGACTAATAAGTATAGTAGTTGTCGTTCTATCGATCATATAAGCATAATATGGCTAATAATATGAGTTAGATTGATAATAATAAGAGTAATAAGTATAGTAATTGTCGTCCTATCGATCATATAAGCATAATATGGCTAATAATATGAGTTAGATTGATAACAATAAGAGTAGTGAGTATAGTAATTGTCGTCCTATCTATCATATAAGCATAATATGGCTAATAATATGAGTTAGATTGATAATAATAAGAGTAATGAGTATAGTAATTGTCGTCCTATCGATCATATAAGCATAATATGGCTAATAATATGAGTTAGATTGATAATAATAAGAGTAATGAGTATAGTAATTGTCGTTCTATCGATCATATAAGCATAATATGGCTAATAATAAGCGTTAGATTGATAATAATAAGAGTAATAAGTATAGTAGTTGTCGTTCTACCGATCATATACGCATAATATGGTTAATAATATGAGTTAGATTGATAATAATAAGAGTAATGAGTATAGTAATTGTCGTTCTATCGATCATATAAGCATAATATGGCTAATAATATGGGTTAGATTGATAATAATAAAAGTAATAAGTATAGTAATTATCGTTCTACCGATCATATAAGCATAATATGGTTAATAATATGAGTTAGATTGATAATAATGACATCAATGAGTATAGTAATTGTCGTTCTATCGATCATTTAAGCATAATATGGCTAATAATATGAGTTAGGTTGATAAAAATAAGAATAATAAGTATAGTAATTATCGTTCCTTCGATCACATAAGCATAACATGGCTAATAATATGAGGTGATTGATAATAATAAGACTAATAAGTATAGTAGTTGTCGTTCTATCGATCATATAAGCATAATATGGCTAATAATATGAGTTAGATTGATAATAATAAGTGTAATGAGTATAGTAATTGTCGTTCTATCGATCATATTTGCATAATATGGTTAATAATATGAGTTAGATTGATAATAATAAGAGTAACAAGTATAGTAATTTTCGTCCTATCGATCATATAAGCATAATATGGCTAATAATATGAGTTAGATTGATAACAATAAGAGTAGTGAGTATAGTAATTGTCGTCCTATCGATCATATAAGCATAATATGGCTAATAATATGAGTTAGATTGATAATAATAAGAGTAATAAGTATAGTAATTGTCGTCCTATCGATCATATAAGCATAATATGGCTAATAATATGAGTTAGATTGATAACAATAAGAGTAGTGAGTATAGTAATTGTCGTCCTATCGATCATATAAGCATAATATGGCTAATAATATGAGTTAGATTGATAATAATAAGAGTAACAAGTATAGTAATTGTCGTCCTATCGATCATATAAGCATAATATGGCTAATAATATGAGTTAGATTGATAATAATAAGAGTAATGAGTATAGTAATTGTCGTTCTATCGATCATATAAGCATAATATGGCTAATAATATGAGTTAGATTGATAATAATAAGAGTAATAAGTATAGTAATTATCGTTCTACCGATCATATAAGCATAATATGGTTAATAATATGAGTTAGATTGATAACAGGGAGTGTAATAAGGATAGTAATTGTCGTTCTGTCGATAATATAAGCATAATATGGCTAATAATACGAGTTAGATTGATAATAATGACAGTAATGAGTATAGTAATTGTCGTTCTATCGATCATTTAAGCATAATATGGCTAATAATATGAGTTGGGTTGATAAAAATAAGAATAATAAGTATAGTAATTATCGTTCCTTCGATCACATAAGCATAACATGGCTAATAATATGAGGTGATTGATAATAATAAGACTAATAAGTATAGTAGTTGTCGTTCTATCGATCATATAAGCATAATATGGCTAATAATATGAGTTAGATTGATAGTAATAAGAGTAACAAGCATAGTAATTGTCGTCCTATCGATCATATAAGCATAATATGGCTAATAATATGAGTTAGATTGATAATAATAAGAGTAATGAGTATAGTAATTGTCGTTCTATCGATCATATTTGCATAATATGGTTAATAATATGAGTTAGATTGATAATAATAAGAGTAATAAGCATAGTAATTTTCGTCCTATCGATCATATAAGCATAATATGGCTAATAATATGAGTTAGATTGATAACAATAAGAGTAGTGAGTATAGTAATTGTCGTCCTATCGATCATATAAGCATAATATGGCTAATAATATGAGTTAGGTTGATAAAAATAAGAATAATAAGTATAGTAATTATCGTTCCTTCGATCACATAAGCATAACATGGCTAATAATATGAGGTGATTGATAATAATAAGACTAATAAGTATAGTAGTTGTCGTTCTATCGATCATATAAGCATAATATGGCTAATAATATGAGTTAGATTGATAATAATAAGTGTAATGAGTATAGTAATTGTCGTTCTATCGATCATATTTGCATAATATGGCTAATAATATGAGTTAGATTGATAACAATAAGAGTAGTGAGTATAGTAATTGTCGTCCTATCGATCATATAAGCATAATATGGCTAATAATATGAGTTAGATTGATAATAATAAGAGTAATAAGTATAGTAATTGTCGTTCTATCGATCATATAAGCATAATATGGCTAATAATATGAGTTAGATTGATAACAGGGAGTGTAATAAGAATAGTAATTGTCGTTCTGTCCATCATATAAGCATAATATGGCTAATAATATGAGTTAGATTGATAATAATAAGAGTAATAAGTATAGTAATTGTCGTCCTATCGATCATATAAGCATAATATGGCTAATAGTATGAGTTAGATTGATAATAATAAGAGTAGTGAGTATAGTAATTGTCGTTCTATCGATCATATAAGCATAATATGGCTAATAATATGAGTTAGATTGATAATAATAAGAGTAATAAGTATAGTAATTGTCGTCCTATCGATCACATAAGCATAATATGGCTAATAATATGAGTTAATTGATAATGATAAGACTAATAAGTATAGTAATTGTCGTTCTATCGATCATATAAGCATAATATGGCGAATAATATAAGTTAGATTGATAATAATAAGAGTAATAAGTATAGTAATTTTCGTCCTATCGATCATATAAGCATAATATGGCTAATAATATGAGTTAGATTGATAACAATAAGAGTAGTGAGTATAGTAATTGTCGTCCTATCGATCATATAAGCATAATATGGCTAATAATATGAGTTAGATTGATAATAATAAGAGTAATAAGTATAGTAATTGTCGTTCTATCGATCATATAAGCATAATATGGCTAATAATATGAGTTAGATTGATAACAATAAGAGTAGTGAGTATAGTAATTGTCGTCCTATCGATCATATAAGCATAATATGGCTAATAATATGAGTTAGATTGATAATAATAAGAGTAATAAGTATAGTAATTATCGTTCTACCGATCATATAAGCATAATATGGTTAATAATATGAGTTAGATTGATAATAATGACAGTAATGGGTATAGTAATTGTCGTTCTATCGATCATTTAAGCATAATATGGCTAATAATATGAGTTAGGTTGATAAAAATAAGAATAATAAGTATAGTAATTATCGTTCCTTCGATCACATAAGCATAACATGGCTAATAATATGAGGTGATTGATAATAATAAGACTAATAAGTATAGTAGTTGTCGTTCTATCGATCATATAAGCATAATATGGCTAATAATATGAGTTATATTGATAACAATAAGAGTAGTCAGTATAGTAATTGTCGTCCTATCGATCATATAAGCATAATATGGCTAATAATATGAGTTAGATTGATAATAATAAGAGTAACAAGTATAGTAATTGTCGTCCTATCGATCATATAAGCATAATATGGCTAATAATATGAGTTAGATTGATAATAATGACAGTAATGAGTATAGTAATTGTCGTTCTATCGATCATTTATGCATAATATGGCTAATAATATGAGTTAGGTTGATAAAAATAAGAATAATAAGTATAGAAATTATCGCTCCTTCGATCACATAAGCATAACATGGCTAATAATATGAGGTGATTGATAATAATAAGACTAATAAGTATAGTAGTTGTCGTTCTATCGATCATATAAGCATAATATGGCTAATAATATGAGTTAGATTGATAACAATAAGAGTAGTGAGTATAGTAATTGTCGTCCTATCGATCATATAACCATAATATGGCTAATAATATGAGTTAGATTGATAATAATAAGAGTAACAAGTATAGTAATTGTCGTCCTGTCGATCATATAAGCATAAAATGGCTAATAATATGAGTTAGATTGATAATAATAAGAGTAATGAGTATAGTAATTGTCGTTCTATCGATCATATAAGCATAATATGGCTAATAATATGAGTTAGATTGATAATAATAAGAGTAATAAGTATAGTAATTGTCGTCCTATCGATCATATAAGCATAATATGGCTAATAATATGAGTTAGATTGATAACAATAAGAGTAGTGAGTATAGTAATTGTCGTCCTATCTATCATATAAGCATAATATGGCTAATAATATGAGTTAGATTGATAATAATAAGAGTAATGAGTATAGTAATTGTCGTCCTATCGATCATATAAGCATAATATGGCTAATAATATGAGTTAGATTGATAATAATAAGAGTAATGAGTATAGTAATTGTCGTTCTATCGATCATATAAGCATAATATGGCTAATAATAAGCGTTAGATTGATAATAATAAGAGTAATAAGTATAGTAGTTGTCGTTCTACCGATCATATACGCATAATATGGTTAATAATATGAGTTAGATTGATAATAATAAGAGTAATGAGTATAGTAATTGTCGTTCTATCGATCATATAAGCATAATATGGCTAATAATATGGGTTAGATTGATAATAATAAAAGTAATAAGTATAGTAATTATCGTTCTACCGATCATATAAGCATAATATGGTTAATAATATGAGTTAGATTGATAATAATGACAGTAATGAGTATAGTAATTGTCGTTCTATCGATCATTTAAGCATAATATGGCTAATAATATGAGTTAGGTTGATAAAAATAAGAATAATAAGTATAGTAATTATCGTTCCTTCGATCACATAAGCATAACATGGCTAATAATATGAGGTGACTGATAATAATAAGACTAATAAGTATAGTAGTTGTCGTTCTATCGATCATATAAGCATAATATGGCTAATAATATGAGTTAGATTGATAATAATAAGAGTAATAAGTATAGTAATTGTCGTCCTATCGATCATATAAGCATAATATGGCTAATAATATGAGTTAGATTGATAACAATAAGAGTAGTGAGTATAGTAATTGTCGTCCTATCTATCATATAAGCATAATATGGCTAATAATATGAGTTAGATTGATAATAATAAGAGTAATGAGTATAGTAATTGTCGTCCTATCGATCATATAAGCATAATATGGCTAATAATATGAGTTAGATTGATAATAATAAGAGTAATGAGTATAGTAATTGTCGTTCTATCGATCATATAAGCATAATATGGCTAATAATAAGCGTTAGATTGATAATAATAAGAGTAATAAGTATAGTAGTTGTCGTTCTACCGATCATATACGCATAATATGGTTAATAATATGAGTTAGATTGATAATAATAAGAGTAATGAGTATAGTAATTGTCGTTCTATCGATCATATAAGCATAATATGGCTAATAATATGGGTTAGATTGATAATAATAAAAGTAATAAGTATAGTAATTATCGTTCTACCGATCATATAAGCATAATATGGTTAATAATATGAGTTAGATTGATAATAATGACATCAATGAGTATAGTAATTGTCGTTCTATCGATCATTTAAGCATAATATGGCTAATAATATGAGTTAGGTTGATAAAAATAAGAATAATAAGTATAGTAATTATCGTTCCTTCGATCACATAAGCATAACATGGCTAATAATATGAGGTGATTGATAATAATAAGACTAATAAGTATAGTAGTTGTCGTTCTATCGATCATATAAGCATAATATGGCTAATAATATGAGTTAGATTGATAATAATAAGTGTAATGAGTATAGTAATTGTCGTTCTATCGATCATATTTGCATAATATGGTTAATAATATGAGTTAGATTGATAATAATAAGAGTAACAAGTATAGTAATTTTCGTCCTATCGATCATATAAGCATAATATGGCTAATAATATGAGTTAGATTGATAACAATAAGAGTAGTGAGTATAGTAATTGTCGTCCTATCGATCATATAAGCATAATATGGCTAATAATATGAGTTAGATTGATAATAATAAGAGTAATAAGTATAGTAATTGTCGTCCTATCGATCATATAAGCATAATATGGCTAATAATATGAGTTAGATTGATAACAATAAGAGTAGTGAGTATAGTAATTGTCGTCCTATCGATCATATAAGCATAATATGGCTAATAATATGAGTTAGATTGATAATAATAAGAGTAACAAGTATAGTAATTGTCGTCCTATCGATCATATAAGCATAATATGGCTAATAATATGAGTTAGATTGATAATAATAAGAGTAATGAGTATAGTAATTGTCGTTCTATCGATCATATAAGCATAATATGGCTAATAATATGAGTTAGATTGATAATAATAAGAGTAATAAGTATAGTAATTATCGTTCTACCGATCATATAAGCATAATATGGTTAATAATATGAGTTAGATTGATAACAGGGAGTGTAATAAGGATAGTAATTGTCGTTCTGTCGATAATATAAGCATAATATGGCTAATAATACGAGTTAGATTGATAATAATGACAGTAATGAGTATAGTAATTGTCGTTCTATCGATCATTTAAGCATAATATGGCTAATAATATGAGTTGGGTTGATAAAAATAAGAATAATAAGTATAGTAATTATCGTTCCTTCGATCACATAAGCATAACATGGCTAATAATATGAGGTGATTGATAATAATAAGACTAATAAGTATAGTAGTTGTCGTTCTATCGATCATGTAAGCATAATATGGCTAATAATATGAGTTAGATTGATAACAGTAAGAGTAGTGAGTATAGTTTTTGTCGTCCTATCGATCATATAAGCATAATATGGCTAATAATATGAGTTAGATTGATAATAATAAGAGTAACAAGTATAGTAATTGTCGTCCTATCGATCATATAAGCATAATATGGCTAATAATATGAGTTAGATTGATAATATTAAGAGTAATGAGTATAGTAATTGTCGTTCTATCGATCATATTTGCATAATATGGTTAATAATATGAGTTAGATTGATAATAATAAGAGTAATAAGCATAGTCATTTTCGTCCTATCGATCATATAAGCATAATATGGCTAATAATATGAGTTAGATTGATAACAATAAGAGTAGTGAGTATAGTAATTGTCGTCCTATCGATCATATAAGCATAATATGGCTAATAATATGAGTTAGATTGATAATAATAAGAGTAATAAGTATAGTAATTGTCGTCCTATCGATCATATAAGCATAATATGGCTAATAATATGAGTTAGATTGATAACAATAAGAGTAATGAGTATAGTAATTGTCGTTCTATCGATCATATAAGCATAATATGGCTAATAATATGCGTTAGATTGATAATAATAAGAGTAATAAGTATAGTAATTATCGTTCTACCGATCATATAAGCATAATATGGTTAATAATATGAGTTAGATTGATAATAATAAGAGTAATGAGTATAGTAATTGTCGTTCTATCGATCATATAAGCATAATATGGCTAATAATATGGGTTAGATTGATAATAATAAAAGTAATAAGTATAGTAATTATCGTTCTACCGATCATATAAGCATAATATGGTTAATCATATGAGTTAGATTGATAATAATGACAGTAATGAGTATAGTAATTGTCGTTCTATCGATCATTTAAGCATAATATGGCTAATAATATGAGTTAGGTTGATAAAAATAGGAATAATAAGTATAGCAATTATCGCTCCTTCGATCACATAAGCATAACATGGCTAATAATATGAGGTGATTGATAATAATAAGACTAATAAGTATAGTAGTTGTCGTTCTATCGATCATATAAGCATAATATGGCTAATAATATGAGTTAGATTGATAATAATAAGAGTAACAAGTATAGTAATTGTCGTCCTATCGATCATATAAGCATAATATGGCTAATAATATGAGTTAGATTGATAATAATAAGAGTAATGAGTATAGTAATTGTCGTTCTATCGATCATATTTGCATAATATGGTTAATAATATGAGTTAGATTGATAATAATAAGAGTAATAAGCATAGTAATTTTCGTCCTATCGATCATATAAGCATAATATGGCTAATAATATGAGTTAGATTGATAACAATAAGAGTAGTGAGTATAGTAATTGTCGTCCTATCGATCATATAAGCATAATATGGCTAATAATATGAGTTAGATTGATAATAATAAGAGTAATAAGTATAGTAATTGTCGTCCTATCGATCATATAAGCATAATATGGCTAATAATATGAGTTAGATTGATAACAATAAGAGTAATGAGTATAGTAATTGTCGTTCTATCGATCATATAAGCATAATATGGCTAATAATATGCGTTAGATTGATAATAATAAGAGTAATAAGTATAGTAATTATCGTTCTACCGATCATATAAGCATAATATGGTTAATAATATGAGTTAGATTGATAATAATAAGAGTAATGAGTATAGTAATTGTCGTTCTATCGATCATATAAGCATAATATGGCTAATAATATGAGTTAGATTGATAATAATAAGAGTAATAAGTATAGTAATTATCGTTCTACCGATCATATAAGCATAATATGGTTAATAATATGAGTTAGATTGATAACAGGGAGTGTAATAAGGATAGTAATTGTCGTTCTGTCGATAATATAAGCATAATATGGCTAATAATACGAGTTAGATTGATAATAATGACAGTAATGAGTATAGTAATTGTCGTTCTATCGATCATTTAAGCATAATATGGCTAATAATATGAGTTGGGTTGATAAAAATAAGAATAATAAGTATAGTAATTATCGTTCCTTCGATCACATAAGCATAACATGGCTAATAATATGAGGTGATTGATAATAATAAGACTAATAAGTATAGTAGTTGTCGTTCTATCGATCATGTAAGCATAATATGGCTAATAATATGAGTTAGATTGATAACAATAAGAGTAGTGAGTATAGTATTTGTCGTCCAATCGATCATATAAGCATAATATGGCTAATAATATGAGTTAGATTGATAATAATAAGAGTAACAAGTATAGTAATTGTCGTCCTATCGATCATATAAGCATAATATGGCTAATAATATGAGTTAGATTGATAATATTAAGAGTAATGAGTATAGTAATTGTCGTTCTATCGATCATATTTGCATAATATGGTTAATAATATGAGTTAGATTGATAATAATAAGAGTAATAAGCATAGTAATTTTCGTCCTATCGATCATATAAGCATAATATGGCTAATAATATGGGTTAGATTGATAATAATAAAAGTAATAAGTATAGTAATTATCGTTCTACCGATCATATAAGCATAATATGGTTAATCATATGAGTTAGATTGATAATAATGACAGTAATGAGTATAGTAATTGTCGTTCTATCGATCATTTAAGCATAATATGGCTAATAATATGAGTTAGGTTGATAAAAATAAGAATAATAAGTATAGTAATTATCGTTCCTTCGATCACATAAGCATAACATGGCTAATAATATGAGGTGATTGATAATAATAAGATTAATAAGTATAGTAGTTGTCGTTCTATCGATCATATAAGCATAATATGGCTAATAATATGAGTTAGATTGATAACAATAAGAGTAGTCAGTATAGTAATTGTCGTCCTATCGATCATATAAGCATAATATGGAAAATAATATGAGTTAGATTGATAATAATAAGAGTAACAAGTATAGTAATTGTCGTCCTATCGATCATATAAGCATAATATGGCTAATAATATGAGTTAGATTGATAATAATGACAGTAATGAGTATAGTAATTGTCGTTCTATCGATCATTTAAGCATAATATGGCTAATAATATGAGTTAGGTTGATAAAAATAGGAATAATAAGTATAGCAATTATCGCTCCTTCGATCACATAAGCATAACATGGCTAATAATATGAGGTGATTGATAATAATAAGACTAATAAGTATAGTAGTTGTCGTTCTATCGATCATATAAGCATAATATGGCTAATAATATGAGTTAGATTGATAGTAATAAGAGTAACAAGCATAGTAATTGTCGTCCTATCGATCATATAAGCATAATATGGCTAATAATATGAGTTAGATTGATAATAATAAGAGTAATGAGTATAGTAATTGTCGTTCTATCGATCATATTTGCATAATATGGTTAATAATATGAGTTAGATTGATAATAATAAGAGTAATAAGCATAGTAATTTTCGTCCTATCGATCATATAAGCATAATATGGCTAATAATATGAGTTAGATTGATAACAATAAGAGTAGTGAGTATAGTAATTGTCGTCCTATCGATCATATAAGCATAATATGGCTAATAATATGAGTTAGGTTGATAAAAATAAGAATAATAAGTATAGTAATTATCGTTCCTTCGATCACATAAGCATAACATGGCTAATAATATGAGGTGATTGATAATAATAAGACTAATAAGTATAGTAGTTGTCGTTCTATCGATCATATAAGCATAATATGGCTAATAATATGAGTTAGATTGATAATAATAAGTGTAATGAGTATAGTAATTGTCGTTCTATCGATCATATTTGCATAATATGGCTAATAATATGAGTTAGATTGATAACAATAAGAGTAGTGAGTATAGTAATTGTCGTCCTATCGATCATATAAGCATAATATGGCTAATAATATGAGTTAGATTGATAATAATAAGAGTAATAAGTATAGTAATTGTCGTTCTATCGATCATATAAGCATAATATGGCTAATAATATGAGTTAGATTGATAACAGGGAGTGTAATAAGAATAGTAATTGTCGTTCTGTCCATCATATAAGCATAATATGGCTAATAATATGAGTTAGATTGATAATAATAAGAGTAATAAGTATAGTAATTGTCGTCCTATCGATCATATAAGCATAATATGGCTAATAGTATGAGTTAGATTGATAATAATAAGAGTAGTGAGTATAGTAATTGTCGTTCTATCGATCATATAAGCATAATATGGCTAATAATATGAGTTAGATTGATAATAATAAGAGTAATAAGTATAGTAATTGTCGTCCTATCGATCACATAAGCATAATATGGCTAATAATATGAGTTAATTGATAATGATAAGACTAATAAGTATAGTAATTGTCGTTCTATCGATCATATAAGCATAATATGGCGAATAATATAAGTTAGATTGATAATAATAAGAGTAATAAGTATAGTAATTTTCGTCCTATCGATCATATAAGCATAATATGGCTAATAATATGAGTTAGATTGATAACAATAAGAGTAGTGAGTATAGTAATTGTCGTCCTATCGATCATATAAGCATAATATGGCTAATAATATGAGTTAGATTGATAATAATAAGAGTAATAAGTATAGTAATTGTCGTTCTATCGATCATATAAGCATAATATGGCTAATAATATGAGTTAGATTGATAACAATAAGAGTAGTGAGTATAGTAATTGTCGTCCTATCGATCATATAAGCATAATATGGCTAATAATATGAGTTAGATTGATAATAATAAGAGTAATAAGTATAGTAATTATCGTTCTACCGATCATATAAGCATAATATGGTTAATAATATGAGTTAGATTGATAATAATGACAGTAATGGGTATAGTAATTGTCGTTCTATCGATCATTTAAGCATAATATGGCTAATAATATGAGTTAGGTTGATAAAAATAAGAATAATAAGTATAGTAATTATCGTTCCTTCGATCACATAAGCATAACATGGCTAATAATATGAGGTGATTGATAATAATAAGACTAATAAGTATAGTAGTTGTCGTTCTATCGATCATATAAGCATAATATGGCTAATAATATGAGTTAGATTGATAACAATAAGAGTAGTGAGTATAGTAATTGTCGTCCTATCGATCATATAACCATAATATGGCTAATAATATGAGTTAGATTGATAATAATAAGAGTAACAAGTATAGTAATTGTCGTCCTGTCGATCATATAAGCATAAAATGGCTAATAATATGAGTTAGATTGATAATAATAAGAGTAATGAGTATAGTAATTGTCGTTCTATCGATCATATAAGCATAATATGGTTAATAATATGAGTTAGATTGATAATAATGACAGTAATGAGTATAGTAATTGTCGTTCTATCGATCATTTAAGCATAATATGGCTAATAATATGAGTTAGGTTGATAAAAATAAGAATAATAAGTATAGTAATTATCGTTCCTTCGATCACATAAGCATAACATGGCTAATAATATGAGGTGACTGATAATAATAAGACTAATAAGTATAGTAGTTGTCGTTCTATCGATCATATAAGCATAATATGGCTAATAATATGAGTTAGATTGATAATAATAAGAGTAATAAGTATAGTAATTGTCGTCCTATCGATCATATAAGCATAATATGGCTAATAATATGAGTTAGATTGATAACAATAAGAGTAGTGAGTATAGTAATTGTCGTCCTATCTATCATATAAGCATAATATGGCTAATAATATGAGTTAGATTGATAATAATAAGAGTAATGAGTATAGTAATTGTCGTCCTATCGATCATATAAGCATAATATGGCTAATAATATGAGTTAGATTGATAATAATAAGAGTAATGAGTATAGTAATTGTCGTTCTATCGATCATATAAGCATAATATGGCTAATAATAAGCGTTAGATTGATAATAATAAGAGTAATAAGTATAGTAGTTGTCGTTCTACCGATCATATACGCATAATATGGTTAATAATATGAGTTAGATTGATAATAATAAGAGTAATGAGTATAGTAATTGTCGTTCTATCGATCATATAAGCATAATATGGCTAATAATATGGGTTAGATTGATAATAATAAAAGTAATAAGTATAGTAATTATCGTTCTACCGATCATATAAGCATAATATGGTTAATAATATGAGTTAGATTGATAATAATGACAGTAATGAGTATAGTAATTGTCGTTCTATCGATCATTTAAGCATAATATGGCTAATAATATGAGTTAGGTTGATAAAAATAAGAATAATAAGTATAGTAATTATCGTTCCTTCGATCACATAAGCATAACATGGCTAATAATATGAGGTGACTGATAATAATAAGACTAATAAGTATAGTAGTTGTCGTTCTATCGATCATATAAGCATAATATGGCTAATAATATGAGTTAGATTGATAATAATAAGAGTAATAAGTATAGTAATTGTCGTCCTATCGATCATATAAGCATAATATGGCTAATAATATGAGTTAGATTGATAACAATAAGAGTAGTGAGTATAGTAATTGTCGTCCTATCTATCATATAAGCATAATATGGCTAATAATATGAGTTAGATTGATAATAATAAGAGTAATGAGTATAGTAATTGTCGTCCTATCGATCATATAAGCATAATATGGCTAATAATATGAGTTAGATTGATAATAATAAGAGTAATGAGTATAGTAATTGTCGTTCTATCGATCATATAAGCATAATATGGCTAATAATAAGCGTTAGATTGATAATAATAAGAGTAATAAGTATAGTAGTTGTCGTTCTACCGATCATATACGCATAATATGGTTAATAATATGAGTTAGATTGATAATAATAAGAGTAATGAGTATAGTAATTGTCGTTCTATCGATCATATAAGCATAATATGGCTAATAATATGGGTTAGATTGATAATAATAAAAGTAATAAGTATAGTAATTATCGTTCTACCGATCATATAAGCATAATATGGTTAATAATATGAGTTAGATTGATAATAATGACATCAATGAGTATAGTAATTGTCGTTCTATCGATCATTTAAGCATAATATGGCTAATAATATGAGTTAGGTTGATAAAAATAAGAATAATAAGTATAGTAATTATCGTTCCTTCGATCACATAAGCATAACATGGCTAATAATATGAGGTGATTGATAATAATAAGACTAATAAGTATAGTAGTTGTCGTTCTATCGATCATATAAGCATAATATGGCTAATAATATGAGTTAGATTGATAATAATAAGTGTAATGAGTATAGTAATTGTCGTTCTATCGATCATATTTGCATAATATGGTTAATAATATGAGTTAGATTGATAATAATAAGAGTAACAAGTATAGTAATTTTCGTCCTATCGATCATATAAGCATAATATGGCTAATAATATGAGTTAGATTGATAACAATAAGAGTAGTGAGTATAGTAATTGTCGTCCTATCGATCATATAAGCATAATATGGCTAATAATATGAGTTAGATTGATAATAATAAGAGTAATAAGTATAGTAATTGTCGTCCTATCGATCATATAAGCATAATATGGCTAATAATATGAGTTAGATTGATAACAATAAGAGTAGTGAGTATAGTAATTGTCGTCCTATCGATCATATAAGCATAATATGGCTAATAATATGAGTTAGATTGATAATAATAAGAGTAACAAGTATAGTAATTGTCGTCCTATCGATCATATAAGCATAATATGGCTAATAATATGAGTTAGATTGATAATAATAAGAGTAATGAGTATAGTAATTGTCGTTCTATCGATCATATAAGCATAATATGGCTAATAATATGAGTTAGATTGATAATAATAAGAGTAATAAGTATAGTAATTATCGTTCTACCGATCATATAAGCATAATATGGTTAATAATATGAGTTAGATTGATAACAGGGAGTGTAATAAGGATAGTAATTGTCGTTCTGTCGATAATATAAGCATAATATGGCTAATAATACGAGTTAGATTGATAATAATGACAGTAATGAGTATAGTAATTGTCGTTCTATCGATCATTTAAGCATAATATGGCTAATAATATGAGTTGGGTTGATAAAAATAAGAATAATAAGTATAGTAATTATCGTTCCTTCGATCACATAAGCATAACATGGCTAATAATATGAGGTGATTGATAATAATAAGACTAATAAGTATAGTAGTTGTCGTTCTATCGATCATATAAGCATAATATGGCTAATAATATGAGTTAGATTGATAGTAATAAGAGTAACAAGCATAGTAATTGTCGTCCTATCGATCATATAAGCATAATATGGCTAATAATATGAGTTAGATTGATAATAATAAGAGTAATGAGTATAGTAATTGTCGTTCTATCGATCATATTTGCATAATATGGTTAATAATATGAGTTAGATTGATAATAATAAGAGTAATAAGCATAGTAATTTTCGTCCTATCGATCATATAAGCATAATATGGCTAATAATATGAGTTAGATTGATAACAATAAGAGTAGTGAGTATAGTAATTGTCGTCCTATCGATCATATAAGCATAATATGGCTAATAATATGAGTTAGGTTGATAAAAATAAGAATAATAAGTATAGTAATTATCGTTCCTTCGATCACATAAGCATAACATGGCTAATAATATGAGGTGATTGATAATAATAAGACTAATAAGTATAGTAGTTGTCGTTCTATCGATCATATAAGCATAATATGGCTAATAATATGAGTTAGATTGATAATAATAAGTGTAATGAGTATAGTAATTGTCGTTCTATCGATCATATTTGCATAATATGGCTAATAATATGAGTTAGATTGATAACAATAAGAGTAGTGAGTATAGTAATTGTCGTCCTATCGATCATATAAGCATAATATGGCTAATAATATGAGTTAGATTGATAATAATAAGAGTAATAAGTATAGTAATTGTCGTTCTATCGATCATATAAGCATAATATGGCTAATAATATGAGTTAGATTGATAACAGGGAGTGTAATAAGAATAGTAATTGTCGTTCTGTCCATCATATAAGCATAATATGGCTAATAATATGAGTTAGATTGATATAATAAGAGTAATAAGTATAGTAATTGTCGTCCTATCGATCATATAAGCATAATATGGCTAATAGTATGAGTTAGATTGATAATAATAAGAGTAGTGAGTATAGTAATTGTCGTTCTATCGATCATATAAGCATAATATGGCTAATAATATGAGTTAGATTGATAATAATAAGAGTAATAAGTATAGTAATTGTCGTCCTATCGATCACATAAGCATAATATGGCTAATAATATGAGTTAATTGATAATGATAAGACTAATAAGTATAGTAATTGTCGTTCTATCGATCATATAAGCATAATATGGCGAATAATATAAGTTAGATTGATAATAATAAGAGTAATAAGTATAGTAATTTTCGTCCTATCGATCATATAAGCATAATATGGCTAATAATATGAGTTAGATTGATAACAATAAGAGTAGTGAGTATAGTAATTGTCGTCCTATCGATCATATAAGCATAATATGGCTAATAATATGAGTTAGATTGATAATAATAAGAGTAATAAGTATAGTAATTGTCGTTCTATCGATCATATAAGCATAATATGGCTAATAATATGAGTTAGATTGATAACAATAAGAGTAGTGAGTATAGTAATTGTCGTCCTATCGATCATATAAGCATAATATGGCTAATAATATGAGTTAGATTGATAATAATAAGAGTAATAAGTATAGTAATTATCGTTCTACCGATCATATAAGCATAATATGGTTAATAATATGAGTTAGATTGATAATAATGACAGTAATGGGTATAGTAATTGTCGTTCTATCGATCATTTAAGCATAATATGGCTAATAATATGAGTTAGGTTGATAAAATAAGAATAATAAGTATAGTAATTATCGTTCCTTCGATCACATAAGCATAACATGGCTAATAATATGAGGTGATTGATAATAATAAGACTAATAAGTATAGTAGTTGTCGTTCTATCGATCATATAAGCATAATATGGCTAATAATATGAGTTATATTGATAACAATAAGAGTAGTCAGTATAGTAATTGTCGTCCTATCGATCATATAAGCATAATATGGCTAATAATATGAGTTAGATTGATAATAATAAGAGTAACAAGTATAGTAATTGTCGTCCTATCGATCATATAAGCATAATATGGCTAATAATATGAGTTAGATTGATAATAATGACAGTAATGAGTATAGTAATTGTCGTTCTATCGATCATTTATGCATAATATGGCTAATAATATGAGTTAGGTTGATAAAAATAAGAATAATAAGTATAGAAATTATCGCTCCTTCGATCACATAAGCATAACATGGCTAATAATATGAGGTGATTGATAATAATAAGACTAATAAGTATAGTAAGTTGTCGTTCTATCGATCATATAAGCATAATATGGCTAATAATATGAGTTAGATTGATAACAATAAGAGTAGTGAGTATAGTAATTGTCGTCCTATCGATCATATAACCATAATATGGCTAATAATATGAGTTAGATTGATAATAATAAGAGTAACAAGTATAGTAATTGTCGTCCTGTCGATCATATAAGCATAAAATGGCTAATAATATGAGTTAGATTGATAATAATAAGAGTAATGAGTATAGTAATTGTCGTTCTATCGATCATATAAGCATAATATGGCTAATAATATGAGTTAGATTGATAATAATAAGAGTAATAAGTATAGTAATTGTCGTCCTATCGATCATATAAGCATAATATGGCTAATAATATGAGTTAGATTGATAACAATAAGAGTAGTGAGTATAGTAATTGTCGTCCTATCTATCATATAAGCATAATATGGCTAATAATATGAGTTAGATTGATAATAATAAGAGTAATGAGTATAGTAATTGTCGTCCTATCGATCATATAAGCATAATATGGCTAATAATATGAGTTAGATTGATAATAATAAGAGTAATGAGTATAGTAATTGTCGTTCTATCGATCATATAAGCATAATATGGCTAATAATAAGCGTTAGATTGATAATAATAAGAGTAATAAGTATAGTAGTTGTCGTTCTACCGATCATATACGCATAATATGGTTAATAATATGAGTTAGATTGATAATAATAAGAGTAATGAGTATAGTAATTGTCGTTCTATCGATCATATAAGCATAATATGGCTAATAATATGGGTTAGATTGATAATAATAAAAGTAATAAGTATAGTAATTATCGTTCTACCGATCATATAAGCATAATATGGTTAATAATATGAGTTAGATTGATAATAATGACAGTAATGAGTATAGTAATTGTCGTTCTATCGATCATTTAAGCATAATATGGCTAATAATATGAGTTAGGTTGATAAAAATAAGAATAATAAGTATAGTAATTATCGTTCCTTCGATCACATAAGCATAACATGGCTAATAATATGAGGTGACTGATAATAATAAGACTAATAAGTATAGTAGTTGTCGTTCTATCGATCATATAAGCATAATATGGCTAATAATATGAGTTAGATTGATAATAATAAGAGTAATAAGTATAGTAATTGTCGTCCTATCGATCATATAAGCATAATATGGCTAATAATATGAGTTAGATTGATAACAATAAGAGTAGTGAGTATAGTAATTGTCGTCCTATCTATCATATAAGCATAATATGGCTAATAATATGAGTTAGATTGATAATAATAAGAGTAATGAGTATAGTAATTGTCGTCCTATCGATCATATAAGCATAATATGGCTAATAATATGAGTTAGATTGATAATAATAAGAGTAATGAGTATAGTAATTGTCGTTCTATCGATCATATAAGCATAATATGGCTAATAATAAGCGTTAGATTGATAATAATAAGAGTAATAAGTATAGTAGTTGTCGTTCTACCGATCATATACGCATAATATGGTTAATAATATGAGTTAGATTGATAATAATAAGAGTAATGAGTATAGTAATTGTCGTTCTATCGATCATATAAGCATAATATGGCTAATAATATGGGTTAGATTGATAATAATAAAAGTAATAAGTATAGTAATTATCGTTCTACCGATCATATAAGCATAATATGGTTAATAATATGAGTTAGATTGATAATAATGACATCAATGAGTATAGTAATTGTCGTTCTATCGATCATTTAAGCATAATATGGCTAATAATATGAGTTAGGTTGATAAAAATAAGAATAATAAGTATAGTAATTATCGTTCCTTCGATCACATAAGCATAACATGGCTAATAATATGAGGTGATTGATAATAATAAGACTAATAAGTATAGTAGTTGTCGTTCTATCGATCATATAAGCATAATATGGCTAATAATATGAGTTAGATTGATAATAATAAGTGTAATGAGTATAGTAATTGTCGTTCTATCGATCATATTTGCATAATATGGTTAATAATATGAGTTAGATTGATAATAATAAGAGTAACAAGTATAGTAATTTTCGTCCTATCGATCATATAAGCATAATATGGCTAATAATATGAGTTAGATTGATAACAATAAGAGTAGTGAGTATAGTAATTGTCGTCCTATCGATCATATAAGCATAATATGGCTAATAATATGAGTTAGATTGATAATAATAAGAGTAATAAGTATAGTAATTGTCGTCCTATCGATCATATAAGCATAATATGGCTAATAATATGAGTTAGATTGATAACAATAAGAGTAGTGAGTATAGTAATTGTCGTCCTATCGATCATATAAGCATAATATGGCTAATAATATGAGTTAGATTGATAATAATAAGAGTAACAAGTATAGTAATTGTCGTCCTATCGATCATATAAGCATAATATGGCTAATAATATGAGTTAGATTGATAATAATAAGAGTAATGAGTATAGTAATTGTCGTTCTATCGATCATATAAGCATAATATGGCTAATAATATGAGTTAGATTGATAATAATAAGAGTAATAAGTATAGTAATTATCGTTCTACCGATCATATAAGCATAATATGGTTAATAATATGAGTTAGATTGATAACAGGGAGTGTAATAAGGATAGTAATTGTCGTTCTGTCGATAATATAAGCATAATATGGCTAATAATACGAGTTAGATTGATAATAATGACAGTAATGAGTATAGTAATTGTCGTTCTATCGATCATTTAAGCATAATATGGCTAATAATATGAGTTGGGTTGATAAAAATAAGAATAATAAGTATAGTAATTATCGTTCCTTCGATCACATAAGCATAACATGGCTAATAATATGAGGTGATTGATAATAATAAGACTAATAAGTATAGTAGTTGTCGTTCTATCGATCATGTAAGCATAATATGGCTAATAATATGAGTTAGATTGATAACAATAAGAGTAGTGAGTATAGTTTTTGTCGTCCTATCGATCATATAAGCATAATATGGCTAATAATATGAGTTAGATTGATAATAATAAGAGTAACAAGTATAGTAATTGTCGTCCTATCGATCATATAAGCATAATATGGCTAATAATATGAGTTAGATTGATAATATTAAGAGTAATGAGTATAGTAATTGTCGTTCTATCGATCATATTTGCATAATATGGTTAATAATATGAGTTAGATTGATAATAATAAGAGTAATAAGCATAGTCATTTTCGTCCTATCGATCATATAAGCATAATATGGCTAATAATATGAGTTAGATTGATAACAATAAGAGTAGTGAGTATAGTAATTGTCGTCCTATCGATCATATAAGCATAATATGGCTAATAATATGAGTTAGATTGATAATAATAAGAGTAATAAGTATAGTAATTGTCGTCCTATCGATCATATAAGCATAATATGGCTAATAATATGAGTTAGATTGATAACAATAAGAGTAATGAGTATAGTAATTGTCGTTCTATCGATCATATAAGCATAATATGGCTAATAATATGCGTTAGATTGATAATAATAAGAGTAATAAGTATAGTAATTATCGTTCTACCGATCATATAAGCATAATATGGTTAATAATATGAGTTAGATTGATAATAATAAGAGTAATGAGTATAGTAATTGTCGTTCTATCGATCATATAAGCATAATATGGCTAATAATATGGGTTAGATTGATAATAATAAAAGTAATAAGTATAGTAATTATCGTTCTACCGATCATATAAGCATAATATGGTTAATCATATGAGTTAGATTGATAATAATGACAGTAATGAGTATAGTAATTGTCGTTCTATCGATCATTTAAGCATAATATGGCTAATAATATGAGTTAGGTTGATAAAAATAGGAATAATAAGTATAGCAATTATCGCTCCTTCGATCACATAAGCATAACATGGCTAATAATATGAGGTGATTGATAATAATAAGACTAATAAGTATAGTAGTTGTCGTTCTATCGATCATATAAGCATAATATGGCTAATAATATGAGTTAGATTGATAATAATAAGAGTAACAAGTATAGTAATTGTCGTCCTATCGATCATATAAGCATAATATGGCTAATAATATGAGTTAGATTGATAATAATAAGAGTAATGAGTATAGTAATTGTCGTTCTATCGATCATATTTGCATAATATGGTTAATAATATGAGTTAGATTGATAATAATAAGAGTAATAAGCATAGTAATTTTCGTCCTATCGATCATATAAGCATAATATGGCTAATAATATGAGTTAGATTGATAACAATAAGAGTAGTGAGTATAGTAATTGTCGTCCTATCGATCATATAAGCATAATATGGCTAATAATATGAGTTAGATTGATAATAATAAGAGTAATAAGTATAGTAATTGTCGTCCTATCGATCATATAAGCATAATATGGCTAATAATATGAGTTAGATTGATAACAATAAGAGTAATGAGTATAGTAATTGTCGTTCTATCGATCATATAAGCATAATATGGCTAATAATATGCGTTAGATTGATAATAATAAGAGTAATAAGTATAGTAATTATCGTTCTACCGATCATATAAGCATAATATGGTTAATAATATGAGTTAGATTGATAATAATAAGAGTAATGAGTATAGTAATTGTCGTTCTATCGATCATATAAGCATAATATGGCTAATAATATGGGTTAGATTGATAATAATAAAAGTAATAAGTATAGTAATTATCGTTCTACCGATCATATAAGCATAATATGGTTAATAATATGAGTTAGATTGATAATAATGACAGTAATGAGTATAGTAATTGTCGTTCTATCGATCATTTAAGCATAATATGGCTAATAATATGAGTTAGGTTGATAAAAATAAGAATAATAAATATAGTAATTATCGTTCCTTCGATCACATAAGCATAACATGGCTAATAATATGAGGTGATTGATAATAATAAGACTAATAAGTATAGTAGTTGTCGTTCTATCGATCATATAAGCATAATATGGCTAATAATATGAGTTAGATTGATAACAATAAGAGTAGTCAGTATAGTAATTGTCGTCCTATCGATCATATAAGCATAATATGGCTAATAATATGAGTTAGATTGATAATAATAAGAGTAACAAGTATAGTAATTGTCGTCCTATCGATCATATAACCATAATATGGCTAATAATATGAGTTAGATTGATAATAATAAGAGTAACAAGTATAGTAATTGTCGTCCTGTCGATCATATAAGCATAAAATGGCTAATAATATGAGTTAGATTGATAATAATAAGAGTAATAAGTATAGTAATTGTCGTCCTATCGATCATATAAGCATAATATGGCTAATAATATGAGTTAGATTGATAATAATAAGAGTAATGAGTATAGTAATTGTCGTTCTATCGATCATATAAGCATAATATGGCTAATAATATGCGTTAGATTGATAATAGTAAGAGTAATAAGTATAGTAGTTATCGTTCTACCGATCATATAAGCATAATATGGTTAATAATATGAGTTAGATTGATAATAATAAGAGTAATGAGTATAGTAATTGTCGTTCTATCGATCATATAAGCATAATATGGCTAATAATATGGGTTAGATTGATAATAATAAAAGTAATAAGTATAGTAATTATCGTTCTACCGATCATATAAGCATAATATGGTTAATAATATGAGTTAGATTGATAATAATGACAGTAATGAGTATAGTAATTGTCGTTCTATCGATCATTTAAGCATAATATGGCTAATAATATGAGTTAGATTGATAATAATAAGTGTAATGAGTATAGTAATTGTCGTTCTATCGATCATATTTGCATAATATGGTTAATAATATGAGGTAGATTGATAATAATAAGAGTAACAAGTATAGTAATTTTCGTCCTATCGATCATATAAGCATAATATGGCTAATAATATGAGTTAGATTGATAACAATAAGAGTAGTGAGTATAGTAATTGTCGTCCTATCGATCATATAAGCATAATATGGCTAATAATATGAGTTAGATTGATAATAATAAGAGTAATAAGTATAGTAATTGTCGTCCTATCGATCATATAAGCATAATATGGCTAATAATATGAGTTAGATTGATAATAATAAGAGTAATGAGTATAGTAATTGTCGTTCTATCGATCATATAAGCAGAATATGGCTAATAATATGCGTTAGATTGATAATAATAAGAGTAATATGTACAGTAATAATCGTTCTACCGATCATATAAGCATAATATGGTTAATAATATGAGTTAGATTGATAACAGGGAGTGTAATAAGAATAGTAATTGTCGTTCTGTCCATCAAATAAGCATAATATGGCTAATAATATGAGTTAGATTGATAATAATAAGAGTAATAAGTATAGTAATTGTCGTCCTATCGATCATATAAGCATAATATGGCTAATAGTATGAGTTAGATTGATAATAATAAGAGTAGTGAGTATAGTAATTGTCGTTCTATCGATCATATAAGCATAATATGGCTAATAATATGAGTTAGATTGATAATAATAAGAGTAATAAGTATAGTAATTGTCGTCCTATCGATCACATAAGCATAATATGGCTAATAATATGAGTTAATTGATAATGATAAGACTAATAAGTATAGTAATTGTCGTTCTATCGATCATATAAGCATAATATGGCTAATAATATGAGTTAGATTGATAATAATAAGAGTAATAAGTATAGTAATTGTCGTCCTATCGATCATATAAGCATAATATGGCTAATAGTATGAGTTAGATTGATAATAATAAGAGTAGTGAGTATAGTAATTGTCGTTCTATCGATCATATAAGCATAATATGGCTAATAATATGAGTTAGATTGATAATAATAAGAGTAATAAGTATAGTAATTGTCGTCCTATCGATCACATAAGCATAATATGGCTAATAATATGAGTTAATTGATAATGATAAGACTAATAAGTATAGTAATTGTCGTTCTATCGATCATATAAGCATAATATGGCTAATAATATGAGTTAGATTGATAATAATAAGAGTAATAAGTATAGTAATTTTCGTCCTATCGATCATATAAGCATAATATGGCTAATAATATGAGTTAGATTGATAACAATAAGAGTAGTGAGTATAGTAATTGTCGTCCTATCGATCATATAAGCATAATATGGCTAATAATATGAGTTAGATTGATAATAATAAGAGTAATAAGTATAGTAATTGTCGTCCTATCGATCATATAAGCATAATATGGCTAATAATATGAGTTAGATTGATAACAATAAGAGTAGTGAGTATAGTAATTGTCGTCCTATCGATCATATAAGCATAATATGGCTAATAATATGAGTTAGATTGATAATAATAAGAGTAACAAGTATAGTAATAGTCGTCCTATCGATCATATAAGCATAATATGGCTAATAATATGAGTTAGATTGATAATAATAAGAGTAATGGGTATAGTAATTGTCGTTCTATCGATCATATAAGCATAATATGGCTAATAATATGAGTTAGATTGATAATAATAAGAGTAATAAGTATAGTAATTACCGTTCTACCGATCATATAAGCATAATATGGCTAATAATATGAGTTAGATTGATAATAATAAGAGTAATAAGTATAGTAATTGTCGTCCTATCGATCATATAAGCATAATATGGCTAATAATATGAGTTAGATTGATAATAATAAGAGTAATGAGTATAGTAATTGTCGTTCTATCGATCATATAAGCATAATATGGCTAATAATATGCGTTAGATTGATAATAATAAGAGTAATAAGTATAGTAGTTATCGTTCTACCGATCATATAAGCATAATATGGTTAATAATATGAGTTAGATTGATAATAATAAGAGTAATGAGTATAGTAATTGTCGTTCTA
Organism: Megachile rotundata; assembly: GCF_050947335.1. NCBI lineage: Eukaryota > Metazoa > Arthropoda > Insecta > Hymenoptera > Megachilidae > Megachile > Megachile rotundata. Next base: position 238,621 of record NW_027473478.1, on the reverse strand, counting down.
TCGATCATATAAGCATAATATGGCTAATAATATGGGTTAGATTGATAATAATAAAAGTAATAAGTATAGTAATTATCGTTCTACCGATCATATAAGCATAATATGGTTAATAATATGAGTTAGATTGATAATAATGACAGTAATGAGTATAGTAATTGTCGTTCTATCGATCATTTAAGCATAATATGGCTAATAATATGAGTTAGGTTGATAAAAAAAAGAATAATAAGTATAGTAATTATCGTTCCTTCGATCACATAAGCATAACATGGCTAATAATATGAGGTGATTGATAATAATAAGACTAATAAGTATAGTAGTTGTCGTTCTATCGATCATATAAGCATAATATGGCTAATAATATGAGTTAGATTGATAATAATAAGTGTAATGAGTATAGTAATTGTCGTTCTATCGATCATATTTGCATAATATGGTTAATAATATGAGTTAGATTGATAATAATAAGAGTAACAAGTATAGTAATTTTCGTCCTATCGATCATATAAGCATAATATGGCTAATAATATGAGTTAGATTGATAACAATAAGAGTAGTGAGTATAGTAATTGTCGTCCTATCGATCATATAAGCATAATATGGCTAATAATATGAGTTAGATTGATAATAATAAGAGTAATAAGTATAGTAATTGTCGTCCTATCGATCATATAAGCATAATATGGCTAATAATATGAGTTAGATTGATAATAATAAGAGTAATGAGTATAGTAATTGTCGTTCTATCGATCATATAAGCATAATATGGCTAATAATATGCGTTAGATTGATAATAATAAGAGTAATATGTATAGTAATAATCGTTCTACCGATCATATAAGCATAATATGGTTAATAATATGAGTTAGATTGATAACAGGGAGTGTAATAAGAATAGTAATTGTCGTTCTGTCCATCATATAAGCATAATATGGCTAATAATATGAGTTAGATTGATAATAATAAGAGTAATAAGTATAGTAATTGTCGTCCTATCGATCATATAAGCATAATATGGCTAATAGTATGAGTTAGATTGATAATAATAAGAGTAGTGAGTATAGTAATTGTCGTTCTATCGATCATATAAGCATAATATGGCTAATAATATGAGTTAGATTGATAATAATAAGAGTAATAAGTATAGTAATTGTCGTCCTATCGATCACATAAGCATAATATGGCTAATAATATGAGTTAATTGATAATGATAAGACTAATAAGTATAGTAATTGTCGTTCTATCGATCATATAAGCATAATATGGCTAATAATATGAGTTAGATTGATAATAATAAGAGTAATAAGTATAGTAATTTTCGTCCTATCGATCATATAAGCATAATATGGCTAATAATATGAGTTAGATTGATAACAATAAGAGTAGTGAGTATAGTAATTGTCGTCCTATCGATCATATAAGCATAATATGGCTAATAATATGAGTTAGATTGATAATAATAAGAGTAATAAGTATAGTAATTGTCGTCCTATCGATCATATAAGCATAATATGGCTAATAATATGAGTTAGATTGATAACAATAAGAGTAGTGAGTATAGTAATTGTCGTCCTATCGATCATATAAGCATAATATGGCCAATAATATGAGTTAGATTGATAATAATAAGAGTAATAAGTATAGTAATTGTCGTCCTATCGATCATATAAGCATAATATGGCTAATAATATGAGTTAGATTGATAATAATAAGAGTAATGAGTATAGTAATTGTCGTTCTATCGATCATATAAGCATAATATGGCTAATAATATGCGTTAGATTGATAATAATAAGAGTAATAAGTATAGTAGTTATCGTTCTACCGATCATATAAGCATAATATGGTTAATAATATGAGTTAGATTGATAATAATAAGAGTAATGAGTATAGTAATTGTCGTTCTATCGATCATATAAGCATAATATGGCTAATAATATGGGTTAGATTGATAATAATAAAAATAATAAGTATAGTAATTATCGTTCTACCGATCATATAAGCATAATATGGTTAATAATATGAGTTAGATTGATAATAATGACAGTAATAAGTATAGTAATTGTCGTTCTATCGATCATTTAAGCATAATATGGCTAATAATATGAGTTAGGTTGATAAAAATAGGAATAATAAGTATAGTAATTATCGTTCCTTCGATCACATAAGCATAACATGGCTAATAATATGAGGTGATTGATAATAATAAGACTAATAAGTATAGTAGTAGTCGTTCTATCGATCATATAAGCATAATATGGCTAATAATATGAGTTAGATTGATAATAATAAGTGTAATGAGTATAGTAATTGTCGTTCTATCGATCATATTTGCATAATATGGTTAATAATATGAGTTAGATTGATAATAATAAGAGTAACAAGTATAGTAATTTTCGTCCTATCGATCATATAAGCATAATATGGCTAATAATATGAGTTAGATTGATAACTATAAGAGTAGTGAGTATAGTAATTGTCGTCCTATCGATCATATAAGCATAATATGGCTAATAATATGAGTTAGATTGATAACAATAAGAGTAGTGAGTATAGTAATTGTCGTCCTATCGATCATATAAGCATAATATGGCTAATAATATGAGTTAGATTGATAATAATAAGAGTAATGAGTATAGTAATTGTCGTTCTATCGATCATATAAGCATAATATGGCTAATAATATGCGTTAGATTGATAATAATAAGAGTAATATGTATAGTAATAATCGTTCTACCGATCATATAAGCATAATATGGTTAATAATATGAGTTAGATTGATAACAGGGAGTGTAATAAGTATAGTAATTTTCGTCCTATCGATCATATAAGCATAATATGGCTAATAATATGAGTTAGATTGATAACAATAAGAGTAGTGAGTATAGTAATTGTCGTCCTATTGATCATTTAAGCATAATATGGCTAATAATATGAGTTAGGTTGATAAAAATAAGAATAATAAGTATAGTAATTATCGTTCCTTCGATCACATAAGCATAACATGGCTAATAATATGAGGTGATTGATAATAATAAGACTAATAAGTATAGTAGTTGTCGTTCTATCGATCATATAAGCATAATATGGCTAATAATATGAGTTAGATTGATAATAATAAGTGTAATGAGTATAGTAATTGTCGTTCTATCGATCATATTTGCATAATATGGTTAATAATATGAGTTAGATTGATAATAATAAGAGTAACAAGTATAGTAATTTTCGTCCTATCGATCATATAAGCATAATATGGCTAATAATATGAGTTAGATTGATAACAATAAGAGTAGTGAGTATAGTAATTGTCGTCCTATCGATCATATAAGCATAATATGGCTAATAATATGAGTTAGATTGATAATAATAAGAGTAATAAGTATAGTAATTGTCGTCCTATCGATCATATAAGCATAATATGGCCAATAATATGAGTTAGATTGATAATAATAAGAGTAATGAGTATAGTAATTGTCGTTCTATCGATCATATAAGCAGAATATGGCTAATAATATTCGTTAGATTGATAATAATAAGAGTAATATGTACAGTAATAATCGTTCTACCGATCATATAAGCATAATATGGTTAATAATATGAGTTAGATTGATAACAGGGAGTGTAATAAGAATAGTAATTTTCGTTCTGTCCATCATATAAGCATAATATGGCTAATAATATGAGTTAGATTGATAATAATAAGAGTAATAAGTATAGTAATTGTCGTCCTATCGATCATATAAGCATAATATGGCTAATAGTATGAGTTAGATTGATAATAATAAGAGTAGTGAGTATAGTAATTGTCGTTCTATCGATCATATAAGCATAATATGGCTAATAATATGAGTTAGATTGATAATAATAAGAGTAATAAGTATAGTAATTGTCGTCCTATCGATCACATAAGCATAATATGGCTAATAATATGAGTTAATTGATAATGATAAGACTAATAAGTATAGTAATTGTCGTTCTATCGATCATATAAGCATAATATGGCTAATAATATGAGTTAGATTGATAATAATAAGAGTAATAAGTATAGTAATTTTCGTCCTATCGATCATATAAGCATAATATGGCTAATAATATGAGTTAGATTGATAACAATAAGAGTAGTGAGTATAGTAATTGTCGTCCTATCGATCATATAAGCATAATATGGCTAATAATATGAGTTAGATTGATAATAATAAGAGTAATAAGTATAGTAATTGTCGTCCTATCGATCATATAAGCATAATATGGCTAATAATATGAGTTAGATTGATAACAATAAGAGTAGTGAGTATAGTAATTGTCGTCCTATCGATCATATAAGCATAATATGGCTAATAATATGAGTTAGATTGATAATAATAAGAGTAACAAGTATAGTAATAGTCGTCCTATCGATCATATAAGCATAATATGGCTAATAATATGAGTTAGATTGATAACAATAAGAGTAGTGAGTATAGTAATTGTCGTCCTATCGATCATATAAGCATAATATGGCTAATAATATGAGTTAGATTGATAATAATAAGAGTAATAAGTATAGTAATTGTCGTCCTATCGATCATATAAGCATAATATGGCTAATAATATGAGTTAGATTGATAACAATAAGAGTAGTGAGTATAGTAATTGTCGTCCTATCGATCATATAAGCATAATATGGCTAATAATATGAGTTAGATTGATAATAATAAGAGTAATGAGTATAGTAATTGTCGTTCTATCGATCATATAAGCATAATATGGCTAATAATATGCGTTAGATTGATAATAATAAGAGTAATATGTACAGTAATAATCGTTCTACCGATCATATAAGCATAATATGGTTAATAATATGAGTTAGATTGATAACAGGGAGTGTAATAAGAATAGTAATTGTCGTTCTGTCCATCATATAAGCATAATATGGCTAATAATATGAGTTAGTTCGATAATAATAAGAGTAATAAGTATAGTAATTGTCGCCCTATCGATCATATAAGCATAATATGGCTAATAGTATGAGTTAGATTGATAATAATAAGAGTAGTGAGTATAGTAATTGTCGTTCTATCGATCATATAAGCATAATATGGCTAATAATATGAGTTAGATTGATAATAATAAGAGTAATAAGTATAGTAATTGTCGTCCTATCGATCACATAAGCATAATATGGCTAATAATATGAGTTAATTGATAATGATAAGACTAATAAGTATAGTAATTGTCGTTCTATCGATCATATAAGCATAATATGGCTAATAATATGAGTTAGATTGATAATAATAAGAGTAATAAGTATAGTAATTTTCGTCCTATCGATCATATAAGCATAATATGGCTAATAATATGAGTTAGATTGCTAACAATAAGAGTAGTGAGTATAGTAATTGTCGTCCTATCGATCATATAAGCATAATATGGCTAATAATATGAGTTAGATTGATAATAATAAGAGTAATAAGTATAGTAATTGTCGTCCTATCGATCACATAAGCATAATATGGCTAATAATATGAGTTAATTTATAATGATAAGACTAATAAGTATAGTAATTGTCGTTCTATCGATCATATAAGCATAATATGGCTAATAATATGAGTTAGATTGATAATAATAAGAGTAATAAGTATAGTAATTTTCGTCCTATCGATCATATAAGCATAATATGGCTAATAATATGAGTTAGATTGATAATAATAAGAGTAACAAGTATAGTAATTGTCGTCCTATCGATCATATAAGCATAATATGGCTAATAATATGAGTTAGATTGATAATAATAAGAGTAATGAGTATAGTAATTGTCGTTCTATCGATCATATTTGCATAATATGGTTAATAATATGAGTTAGATTGATAATAATAAGAGTAATAAGCATAGTAATTTTCGTCCTATCGATCATATAAGCATAATATGGCTAATAATATGAGTTAGATTGATAACAATAAGAGTAGTGAGTATAGTAATTGTCGTCCTATCGATCATATAAGCATAATATGGCTAATAATATGAGTTAGATTGATAATAATAAGAGTAATAAGTATAGTAATTGTCGTCCTATCGATCATATAAGCATAATATGGCTAATAATATGAGTTAGATTGATAACAATAAGAGTAATGAGTATAGTAATTGTCGTTCTATCGATCATATAAGCATAATATGGCTAATAATATGCGTTAGATTGATAATAATAAGAGTAATAAGTATAGTAATTATCGTTCTACCGATCATATAAGCATAATATGGTTAATAATATGAGTTAGATTGATAATAATAAGAGTAATGAGTATAGTAATTGTCGTTCTATCGATCATATAAGCATAATATGGCTAATAATATGGGTTAGATTGATAATAATAAAAGTAATAAGTATAGTAATTATCGTTCTACCGATCATATAAGCATAATATGGTTAATAATATGAGTTAGATTGATAATAATGACAGTAATGAGTATAGTAATTGTCGTTCTATCGATCATTTAAGCATAATATGGCTAATAATATGAGTTAGGTTGATAAAAATAAGAATAATAAATATAGTAATTATCGTTCCTTCGATCACATAAGCATAACATGGCTAATAATATGAGGTGATTGATAATAATAAGACTAATAAGTATAGTAGTTGTCGTTCTATCGATCATATAAGCATAATATGGCTAATAATATGAGTTAGATTGATAACAATAAGAGTAGTCAGTATAGTAATTGTCGTCCTATCGATCATATAAGCATAATATGGCTAATAATATGAGTTAGATTGATAATAATAAGAGTAACAAGTATAGTAATTGTCGTCCTATCGATCATATAACCATAATATGGCTAATAATATGAGTTAGATTGATAACAATAAGAGTAGTGAGTATAGTAATTGTCGTCCTATCGATCATATAAGCATAATATGGCTAATAATATGAGTTAGATTGATAATAATAAGAGTAATAAGTATAGTAATTGTCGTCCTATCGATCATATAAGCATAATATGGCTAATAATATGAGTTAGATTGATAACAATAAGAGTAGTGAGTATAGTAATTGTCGTCCTATCGATCATATAAGCATAATATGGCTAATAATATGAGTTAGATTGATAATAATAAGAGTAATGAGTATAGTAATTGTCGTTCTATCGATCATATAAGCATAATATGGCTAATAATATGCGTTAGATTGATAATAATAAGAGTAATATGTACAGTAATAATCGTTCTACCGATCATATAAGCATAATATGGTTAATAATATGAGTTAGATTGATAACAGGGAGTGTAATAAGAATAGTAATTGTCGTTCTGTCCATCATATAAGCATAATATGGCTAATAATATGAGTTAGTTCGATAATAATAAGAGTAATAAGTATAGTAATTGTCGCCCTATCGATCATATAAGCATAATATGGCTAATAGTATGAGTTAGATTGATAATAATAAGAGTAGTGAGTATAGTAATTGTCGTTCTATCGATCATATAAGCATAATATGGCTAATAATATGAGTTAGATTGATAATAATAAGAGTAATAAGTATAGTAATTGTCGTCCTATCGATCACATAAGCATAATATGGCTAATAATATGAGTTAATTGATAATGATAAGACTAATAAGTATAGTAATTGTCGTTCTATCGATCATATAAGCATAATATGGCTAATAATATGAGTTAGATTGATAATAATAAGAGTAATAAGTATAGTAATTTTCGTCCTATCGATCATATAAGCATAATATGGCTAATAATATGAGTTAGATTGCTAACAATAAGAGTAGTGAGTATAGTAATTGTCGTCCTATCGATCATATAAGCATAATATGGCTAATAATATGAGTTAGATTGATAATAATAAGAGTAATAAGTATAGTAATTGTCGTCCTATCGATCACATAAGCATAATATGGCTAATAATATGAGTTAATTTATAATGATAAGACTAATAAGTATAGTAATTGTCGTTCTATCGATCATATAAGCATAATATGGCTAATAATATGAGTTAGATTGATAATAATAAGAGTAATAAGTATAGTAATTTTCGTCCTATCGATCATATAAGCATAATATGGCTAATAATATGAGTTAGATTGATAATAATAAGAGTAACAAGTATAGTAATTGTCGTCCTATCGATCATATAAGCATAATATGGCTAATAATATGAGTTAGATTGATAATAATAAGAGTAATGAGTATAGTAATTGTCGTTCTATCGATCATATTTGCATAATATGGTTAATAATATGAGTTAGATTGATAATAATAAGAGTAATAAGCATAGTAATTTTCGTCCTATCGATCATATAAGCATAATATGGCTAATAATATGAGTTAGATTGATAACAATAAGAGTAGTGAGTATAGTAATTGTCGTCCTATCGATCATATAAGCATAATATGGCTAATAATATGAGTTAGATTGATAATAATAAGAGTAATAAGTATAGTAATTGTCGTCCTATCGATCATATAAGCATAATATGGCTAATAATATGAGTTAGATTGATAACAATAAGAGTAATGAGTATAGTAATTGTCGTTCTATCGATCATATAAGCATAATATGGCTAATAATATGCGTTAGATTGATAATAATAAGAGTAATAAGTATAGTAATTATCGTTCTACCGATCATATAAGCATAATATGGTTAATAATATGAGTTAGATTGATAATAATAAGAGTAATGAGTATAGTAATTGTCGTTCTATCGATCATATAAGCATAATATGGCTAATAATATGGGTTAGATTGATAATAATAAAAGTAATAAGTATAGTAATTATCGTTCTACCGATCATATAAGCATAATATGGTTAATAATATGAGTTAGATTGATAATAATGACAGTAATGAGTATAGTAATTGTCGTTCTATCGATCATTTAAGCATAATATGGCTAATAATATGAGTTAGGTTGATAAAAATAAGAATAATAAATATAGTAATTATCGTTCCTTCGATCACATAAGCATAACATGGCTAATAATATGAGGTGATTGATAATAATAAGACTAATAAGTATAGTAGTTGTCGTTCTATCGATCATATAAGCATAATATGGCTAATAATATGAGTTAGATTGATAACAATAAGAGTAGTCAGTATAGTAATTGTCGTCCTATCGATCATATAAGCATAATATGGCTAATAATATGAGTTAGATTGATAATAATAAGAGTAACAAGTATAGTAATTGTCGTCCTATCGATCATATAACCATAATATGGCTAATAATATGAGTTAGATTGATAATAATAAGAGTAACAAGTATAGTAATTGTCGTCCTGTCGATCATATAAGCATAAAATGGCTAATAATATGAGTTAGATTGATAATAATAAGAGTAATAAGTATAGTAATTGTCGTCCTATCGATCATATAAGCATAATATGGCTAATAATATGAGTTAGATTGATAATAATAAGAGTAATGAGTATAGTAATTGTCGTTCTATCGATCATATAAGCATAATATGGCTAATAATATGCGTTAGATTGATAATAGTAAGAGTAATAAGTATAGTAGTTATCGTTCTACCGATCATATAAGCATAATATGGTTAATAATATGAGTTAGATTGATAATAATAAGAGTAATGAGTATAGTAATTGTCGTTCTATCGATCATATAAGCATAATATGGCTAATAATATGGGTTAGATTGATAATAATAAAAGTAATAAGTATAGTAATTATCGTTCTACCGATCATATAAGCATAATATGGTTAATAATATGAGTTAGATTGATAATAATGACAGTAATGAGTATAGTAATTGTCGTTCTATCGATCATTTAAGCATAATATGGCTAATAATATGAGTTAGGTTGATAAAAATAAGAATAATAAGTATAGTAATTATCGTTCCTTCGATCACATAAGCATAACATGGCTAATAATATGAGGTGATTGATAATAATAAGACTAATAAGTATAGTAGTTGTCGTTCTATCGATCATATAAGCATAATATGGCTAATAATATGAGTTAGATTGATAATAATAAGTGTAATGAGTATAGTAATTGTCGTTCTATCGATCATATTTGCATAATATGGTTAATAATATGAGGTAGATTGATAATAATAAGAGTAACAAGTATAGTAATTTTCGTCCTATCGATCATATAAGCATAATATGGCTAATAATATGAGTTAGATTGATAACAATAAGAGTAGTGAGTATAGTAATTGTCGTCCTATCGATCATATAAGCATAATATGGCTAATAATATGAGTTAGATTGATAATAATAAGAGTAATAAGTATAGTAATTGTCGTCCTATCGATCATATAAGCATAATATGGCTAATAATATGAGTTAGATTGATAATAATAAGAGTAATGAGTATAGTAATTGTCGTTCTATCGATCATATAAGCAGAATATGGCTAATAATATGCGTTAGATTGATAATAATAAGAGTAATATGTACAGTAATAATCGTTCTACCGATCATATAAGCATAATATGGTTAATAATATGAGTTAGATTGATAACAGGGAGTGTAATAAGAATAGTAATTGTCGTTCTGTCCATCAAATAAGCATAATATGGCTAATAATATGAGATAGATTGATAATAATAAGTGTAATGAGTATAGTAATTGTCGTTCTATCGATCATATTTGCATAATATGGTTAATAATATGAGGTAGATTGATAATAATAAGAGTAACAAGTATAGTAATTTTCGTCCTATCGATCATATAAGCATAATATGGCTAATAATATGAGTTAGATTGATAACAATAAGAGTAGTGAGTATAGTAATTGTCGTCCTATCGATCATATAAGCATAATATGGCTAATAATATGAGTTAGATTGATAATAATAAGAGTAATAAGTATAGTAATTGTCGTCCTATCGATCATATAAGCATAATATGGCTAATAGTATGAGTTAGATTGATAATAATAAGAGTAGTGAGTATAGTAATTGTCGTTCTATCGATCATATAAGCATAATATGGCTAATAATATGAGTTAGATTGATAATAATAAGAGTAATAAGTATAGTAATTGTCGTCCTATCGATCACATAAGCATAATATGGCTAATAATATGAGTTAATTGATAATGATAAGACTAATAAGTATAGTAATTGTCGTTCTATCGATCATATAAGCATAATATGGCTAATAATATGAGTTAGATTGATAATAATAAGAGTAATAAGTATAGTAATTTTCGTCCTATCGATCATATAAGCATAATATGGCTAATAATATGAGTTAGATTGATAACAATAAGAGTAGTGAGTATAGTAATTGTCGTCCTATCGATCATATAAGCATAATATGGCTAATAATATGAGTTAGATTGATAATAATAAGAGTAATAAGTATAGTAATTGTCGTCCTATCGATCATATAAGCATAATATGGCTAATAATATGAGTTAGATTGATAACAATAAGAGTAGTGAGTATAGTAATTGTCGTCCTATCGATCATATAAGCATAATATGGCTAATAGTATGAGTTAGATTGATAATAATAAGAGTAGTGAGTATAGTAATTGTCGTTCTATCGATCATATAAGCATAATATGGCTAATAATATGAGTTAGATTGATAATAATAAGAGTAATAAGTATAGTAGTTATCGTTCTACCGATCATATAAGCATAATATGGTTAATAATATGAGTTAGATTGATAATAATAAGAGTAATGAGTATAGTAATTGTCGTTCTATCGATCATATAAGCATAATATGGCCAATAATATGAGTTAGATTGATAATAATAAGAGTAATGAGTATAGTAATTGTCGTTCTATCGATCATATAAGCATAATATGGCTAATAATATGAGTTAGATTGATAATAATAAGAGTAATAAGTATAGTAATTTTCGTCCTATCGATCATATAAGCATAATATGGCTAATAATATGAGTTAGATTGATAACAATAAGAGTAGTGAGTATAGTAATTGTCGTCCTATCGATCATATAAGCATAATATGGCTAATAATATGAGTTAGATTGATAATAATAAGAGTAATAAGTATAGTAATTGTCGTCCTATCGATCATATAAGCATAATATGGCTAATAGTATGAGTTAGATTGATAATAATAAGAGTAGTGAGTATAGTAATTGTCGTTCTATCGATCATATAAGCATAATATGGCTAATAATATGAGTTAGATTGATAATAATAAGAGTAATAAGTATAGTAATTGTCGTCCTATCGATCACATAAGCATAATATGGCTAATAATATGAGTTAATTGATAATGATAAGACTAATAAGTATAGTAATTGTCGTTCTATCGATCATATAAGCATAATATGGCTAATAATATGAGTTAGATTGATAATAATAAGAGTAATAAGTATAGTAATTTTCGTCCTATCGATCATATAAGCATAATATGGCTAATAATATGAGTTAGATTGATAACAATAAGAGTAGTGAGTATAGTAATTGTCGTCCTATCGATCATATAAGCATAATATGGCTAATAATATGAGTTAGATTGATAATAATAAGAGTAATAAGTATAGTAATTGTCGTCCTATCGATCATATAAGCATAATATGGCTAATAATATGAGTTAGATTGATAACAATAAGAGTAGTGAGTATAGTAATTGTCGTCCTATCGATCATATAAGCATAATATGGCTAATAGTATGAGTTAGATTGATAACAATAAGAGTAGTGAGTATAGTAATTGTCGTCCTATCGATCATATAAGCATAATATGGCTAATAATATGAGTTAGATTGATAATAATAAGAGTAATAAGTATAGTAATTGTCGTCCTATCGATCATATAAGCATAATATGGCTAATAATATGAGTTAGATTGATAACAATAAGAGTAGTGAGTATAGTAATTGTCGTCCTATCGATCATATAAGCATAATATGGCTAATAATATGAGTTAGATTGATAATAATAAGAGTAATGAGTATAGTAATTGTCGTTCTATCGATCATATAAGCATAATATGGCTAATAATATGCGTTAGATTGATAATAATAAGAGTAATATGTACAGTAATAATCGTTCTACCGATCATATAAGCATAATATGGTTAATAATATGAGTTAGATTGATAACAGGGAGTGTAATAAGAATAGTAATTGTCGTTCTGTCCATCATATAAGCATAATATGGCTAATAATATGAGTTAGTTCGATAATAATAAGAGTAATAAGTATAGTAATTGTCGCCCTATCGATCATATAAGCATAATATGGCTAATAGTATGAGTTAGATTGATAATAATAAGAGTAGTGAGTATAGTAATTGTCGTTCTATCGATCATATAAGCATAATATGGCTAATAATATGAGTTAGATTGATAATAATAAGAGTAATAAGTATAGTAATTGTCGTCCTATCGATCACATAAGCATAATATGGCTAATAATATGAGTTAATTGATAATGATAAGACTAATAAGTATAGTAATTGTCGTTCTATCGATCATATAAGCATAATATGGCTAATAATATGAGTTAGATTGATAATAATAAGAGTAATAAGTATAGTAATTTTCGTCCTATCGATCATATAAGCATAATATGGCTAATAATATGAGTTAGATTGCTAACAATAAGAGTAGTGAGTATAGTAATTGTCGTCCTATCGATCATATAAGCATAATATGGCTAATAATATGAGTTAGATTGATAATAATAAGAGTAATAAGTATAGTAATTGTCGTCCTATCGATCATATAAGCATAATATGGCTAATAGTATGAGTTAGATTGATAATAATAAGAGTAGTGAGTATAGTAATTGTCGTTCTATCGATCATATAAGCATAATATGGCTAATAATATGAGTTAGATTGATAATAATAAGAGTAATAAGTATAGTAATTGTCGTCCTATCGATCACATAAGCATAATATGGCTAATAATATGAGTTAATTGATAATGATAAGACTAATAAGTATAGTAATTGTCGTTCTATCGATCATATAAGCATAATATGGCTAATAATATGAGTTACATTGATAATAATAAGAGTAATAAGTATAGTAATTTTCGTCCTATCGATCATATAAGCATAATATGGCTAATAATATGAGTTAGATTGATAACAATAAGAGTAGTGAGTATAGTAATTGTCGTCCTATCGATCATATAAGCATAATATGGCTAATAATATGAGTTAGATTGATAATAATAAGAGTAATAAGTATAGTAATTGTCGTCCTATCGATCATATAAGCATAATATGGCTAATAATATGAGTTAGATTGATAACAATAAGAGTAGTGAGTATAGTAATTGTCGTCCTATCGATCATATAAGCATAATATGGCTAATAGTATGAGTTAGATTGATAACAATAAGAGTAGTGAGTATAGTAATTGTCGTCCTATCGATCATATAAGCATAATATGGCTAATAATATGAGTTAGATTGATAATAATAAGAGTAATAAGTATAGTAATTGTCGTCCTATCGATCATATAAGCATAATATGGCTAATAATATGAGTTAGATTGATAACAATAAGAGTAGTGAGTATAGTAATTGTCGTCCTATCGATCATATAAGCATAATATGGCTAATAATATGAGTTAGATTGATAATAATAAGAGTAATGAGTATAGTAATTGTCGTTCTATCGATCATATAAGCATAATATGGCTAATAATATGCGTTAGATTGATAATAATAAGAGTAATATGTACAGTAATAATCGTTCTACCGATCATATAAGCATAATATGGTTAATAATATGAGTTAGATTGATAACAGGGAGTGTAATAAGAATAGTAATTGTCGTTCTGTCCATCATATAAGCATAATATGGCTAATAATATGAGTTAGTTCGATAATAATAAGAGTAATAAGTATAGTAATTGTCGCCCTATCGATCATATAAGCATAATATGGCTAATAGTATGAGTTAGATTGATAATAATAAGAGTAGTGAGTATAGTAATTGTCGTTCTATCGATCATATAAGCATAATATGGCTAATAATATGAGTTAGATTGATAATAATAAGAGTAATAAGTATAGTAATTGTCGTCCTATCGATCATATAAGCATAATATGGCTAATAATATGAGTTAGATTGATAACAATAAGAGTAGTGAGTATAGTAATTGTCGTCCTATCGATCATATAAGCATAATATGGCTAATAATATGAGTTAGATTGATAATAATAAGAGTAATGAGTATAGTAATTGTCGTTCTATCGATCATATAAGCATAATATGGCTAATAATATGCGTTAGATTGATAATAATAAGAGTAATATGTACAGTAATAATCGTTCTACCGATCATATAAGCATAATATGGCTAATAATATGAGTTAGATTGATAATAATAAGAGTAACAAGTATAGTAATTGTCGTCCTATCGATCATATAAGCATAATATGGCTAATAATATGAGTTAGATTGATAATAATAAGAGTAATGAGTATAGTAATTGTCGTTCTATCGATCATATTTGCATAATATGGTTAATAATATGAGTTAGATTGATAATAATAAGAGTAATAAGCATAGTAATTTTCGTCCTATCGATCATATAAGCATAATATGGCTAATAATATGAGTTAGATTGATAACAATAAGAGTAGTGAGTATAGTAATTGTCGTCCTATCGATCATATAAGCATAATATGGCTAATAATATGAGTTAGATTGATAATAATAAGAGTAATAAGTATAGTAATTGTCGTCCTATCGATCATATAAGCATAATATGGCTAATAATATGAGTTAGATTGATAACAATAAGAGTAATGAGTATAGTAATTGTCGTTCTATCGATCATATAAGCATAATATGGCTAATAATATGCGTTAGATTGATAATAATAAGAGTAATAAGTATAGTAATTATCGTTCTACCGATCATATAAGCATAATATGGTTAATAATATGAGTTAGATTGATAATAATAAGAGTAATGAGTATAGTAATTGTCGT
This sequence comes from Megachile rotundata, assembly GCF_050947335.1. Taxonomy (NCBI): domain Eukaryota; kingdom Metazoa; phylum Arthropoda; class Insecta; order Hymenoptera; family Megachilidae; genus Megachile; species Megachile rotundata. Next base: position 222,705 of record NW_027473478.1, on the reverse strand, counting down.
TCTATCGATCATATAAGCATAATATGGCTAATAATATGGGTTAGATTGATAATAATAAAAGTAATAAGTATAGTAATTATCGTTCTACCGATCATATAAGCATAATATGGTTAATAATATGAGTTAGATTGATAATAATGACAGTAGTGAGTATAGTAATTGTCGTTCTATCGATCATATAAGCATAATATGGCTAATAATATGAGTTAGATTGATAATAATAAGAGTAATAAGTATAGTAATTGTCGTCCTATCGATCACATAAGCATAATATGGCTAATAATATGAGTTAATTGATAATGATAAGACTAATAAGTATAGTAATTGTCGTTCTATCGATCATATAAGCATAATATGGCTAATAATATGAGTTAGATTGATAATAATAAGAGTAATAAGTATAGTAATTTTCGTCCTATCGATCATATAAGCATAATATGGCTAATAATATGAGTTAGATTGCTAACAATAAGAGTAGTGAGTATAGTAATTGTCGTCCTATCGATCATATAAGCATAATATGGCTAATAATATGAGTTAGATTGATAATAATAAGAGTAATAAGTATAGTAATTGTCGTCCTATCGATCACATAAGCATAATATGGCTAATAATATGAGTTAATTTATAATGATAAGACTAATAAGTATAGTAATTGTCGTTCTATCGATCATATAAGCATAATATGGCTAATAATATGAGTTAGATTGATAATAATAAGAGTAATAAGTATAGTAATTTTCGTCCTATCGATCATATAAGCATAATATGGCTAATAATATGAGTTAGATTGATAATAATAAGAGTAACAAGTATAGTAATTGTCGTCCTATCGATCATATAAGCATAATATGGCTAATAATATGAGTTAGATTGATAATAATAAGAGTAATGAGTATAGTAATTGTCGTTCTATCGATCATATTTGCATAATATGGTTAATAATATGAGTTAGATTGATAATAATAAGAGTAATAAGCATAGTAATTTTCGTCCTATCGATCATATAAGCATAATATGGCTAATAATATGAGTTAGATTGATAACAATAAGAGTAGTGAGTATAGTAATTGTCGTCCTATCGATCATATAAGCATAATATGGCTAATAATATGAGTTAGATTGATAATAATAAGAGTAATAAGTATAGTAATTGTCGTCCTATCGATCATATAAGCATAATATGGCTAATAATATGAGTTAGATTGATAACAATAAGAGTAATGAGTATAGTAATTGTCGTTCTATCGATCATATAAGCATAATATGGCTAATAATATGCGTTAGATTGATAATAATAAGAGTAATAAGTATAGTAATTATCGTTCTACCGATCATATAAGCATAATATGGTTAATAATATGAGTTAGATTGATAATAATAAGAGTAATGAGTATAGTAATTGTCGTTCTATCGATCATATAAGCATAATATGGCTAATAATATGGGTTAGATTGATAATAATAAAAGTAATAAGTATAGTAATTATCGTTCTACCGATCATATAAGCATAATATGGTTAATAATATGAGTTAGATTGATAATAATGACAGTAATGAGTATAGTAATTGTCGTTCTATCGATCATTTAAGCATAATATGGCTAATAATATGAGTTAGGTTGATAAAAATAAGAATAATAAATATAGTAATTATCGTTCCTTCGATCACATAAGCATAACATGGCTAATAATATGAGGTGATTGATAATAATAAGACTAATAAGTATAGTAGTTGTCGTTCTATCGATCATATAAGCATAATATGGCTAATAATATGAGTTAGATTGATAACAATAAGAGTAGTCAGTATAGTAATTGTCGTCCTATCGATCATATAAGCATAATATGGCTAATAATATGAGTTAGATTGATAATAATAAGAGTAACAAGTATAGTAATTGTCGTCCTATCGATCATATAACCATAATATGGCTAATAATATGAGTTAGATTGATAATAATAAGAGTAACAAGTATAGTAATTGTCGTCCTGTCGATCATATAAGCATAAAATGGCTAATAATATGAGTTAGATTGATAATAATAAGAGTAATAAGTATAGTAATTGTCGTCCTATCGATCATATAAGCATAATATGGCTAATAATATGAGTTAGATTGATAATAATAAGAGTAATGAGTATAGTAATTGTCGTTCTATCGATCATATAAGCATAATATGGCTAATAATATGCGTTAGATTGATAATAGTAAGAGTAATAAGTATAGTAGTTATCGTTCTACCGATCATATAAGCATAATATGGTTAATAATATGAGTTAGATTGATAATAATAAGAGTAATGAGTATAGTAATTGTCGTTCTATCGATCATATAAGCATAATATGGCTAATAATATGGGTTAGATTGATAATAATAAAAGTAATAAGTATAGTAATTATCGTTCTACCGATCATATAAGCATAATATGGTTAATAATATGAGTTAGATTGATAATAATGACAGTAATGAGTATAGTAATTGTCGTTCTATCGATCATTTAAGCATAATATGGCTAATAATATGAGTTAGGTTGATAAAAATAAGAATAATAAGTATAGTAATTATCGTTCCTTCGATCACATAAGCATAACATGGCTAATAATATGAGGTGATTGATAATAATAAGACTAATAAGTATAGTAGTTGTCGTTCTATCGATCATATAAGCATAATATGGCTAATAATATGAGTTAGATTGATAATAATAAGTGTAATGAGTATAGTAATTGTCGTTCTATCGATCATATTTGCATAATATGGTTAATAATATGAGGTAGATTGATAATAATAAGAGTAACAAGTATAGTAATTTTCGTCCTATCGATCATATAAGCATAATATGGCTAATAATATGAGTTAGATTGATAACAATAAGAGTAGTGAGTATAGTAATTGTCGTCCTATCGATCATATAAGCATAATATGGCTAATAATATGAGTTAGATTGATAATAATAAGAGTAATAAGTATAGTAATTGTCGTCCTATCGATCATATAAGCATAATATGGCTAATAATATGAGTTAGATTGATAATAATAAGAGTAATGAGTATAGTAATTGTCGTTCTATCGATCATATAAGCAGAATATGGCTAATAATATGCGTTAGATTGATAATAATAAGAGTAATATGTACAGTAATAATCGTTCTACCGATCATATAAGCATAATATGGTTAATAATATGAGTTAGATTGATAACAGGGAGTGTAATAAGAATAGTAATTGTCGTTCTGTCCATCAAATAAGCATAATATGGCTAATAATATGAGATAGATTGATAATAATAAGTGTAATGAGTATAGTAATTGTCGTTCTATCGATCATATTTGCATAATATGGTTAATAATATGAGGTAGATTGATAATAATAAGAGTAACAAGTATAGTAATTTTCGTCCTATCGATCATATAAGCATAATATGGCTAATAATATGAGTTAGATTGATAACAATAAGAGTAGTGAGTATAGTAATTGTCGTCCTATCGATCATATAAGCATAATATGGCTAATAATATGAGTTAGATTGATAATAATAAGAGTAATAAGTATAGTAATTGTCGTCCTATCGATCATATAAGCATAATATGGCTAATAATATGAGTTAGATTGATAATAATAAGAGTAATGAGTATAGTAATTATCGTTCTACCGATCATATAAGCATAATATGGTTAATAATATGAGTTAGATTGATAATAATGACAGTAATGAGTATAGTAATTGTCGCTCTATCGATCATATAAGCATAATATGGCTAATAATATGCGTTAGATTGATAATAATAAGAGTAATAAGTATAGTAATTATCGTTCTACCGATCATATAAGCATAATATGGTTAATAATATGAGTTAGATTGATAATAATAAGAGTAATGAGTATAGTAATTGTCGTTCTATCGATCATATAAGCATAATATGGCTAATAATATGGGTTAGATTGATAATAATAAAAGTAATAAGTATAGTAATTATCGTTCTACCGATCATATAAGCATAATATGGTTAATAATATGAGTTAGATTGATAATAATGACAGTAATGAATATAGTAATTGTCGTTCTATCGATCATTTAAGCATAATATGGCTAATAATATGAGTTAGGTTGATAAAAATAAGAATAATAAATATAGTAATTATCGTTCCTTCGATCACATAAGCATAACATGGCTAATAATATGAGGTGAAGGATAATAATAAGACTAATAAGTATAGTAGTTGTCGTTCTATCGATCATATAAGCATAATATGGCTAATAATATGAGTTAGATTGATAACAATAAGAGTAGTCAGTATAGTAATTGTCGTCCTATCGATCATATAAGCATAATATGGCTAATAATATGAGTTAGATTGATAATAATAAGAGTAACAAGTATAGTAATTGTCGTCCTATCGATCATATAACCATAATATGGCTAATAATATGAGTTAGATTGATAATAATAAGAGTAACAAGTATAGTAATTGTCGTCCTGTCGATCATATAAGCATAAAATGGCTAATAATATGAGTTAGATTGATAATAATAAGAGTAATAAGTATAGTAATTGTCGTCCTATCGATCATATAAGCATAATATGGCTAATAATATGAGTTAGATTGATAATAATAAGAGTAATGAGTATAGTAATTGTCGTTCTATCGATCATATAAGCATAATATGGCTAATAATATGCGTTAGATTGATAATAGTAAGAGTAATAAGTATAGTAGTTATCGTTCTACCGATCATATAAGCATAATATGGTTAATAATATGAGTTAGATTGATAATAATAAGAGTAATGAGTATAGTAATTGTCGTTCTATCGATCATATAAGCATAATATGGCTAATAATATGGGTTAGATTGATAATAATAAAAGTAATAAGTATAGTAATTATCGTTCTACCGATCATATAAGCATAATATGGTTAATAATATGAGTTAGATTGATAATAATGACAGTAATGAGTATAGTAATTGTCGTTCTATCGATCATTTAAGCATAATATGGCTAATAATATGAGTTAGGTTGATAAAAATAAGAATAATAAGTATAGTAATTATCGTTCCTTCGATCACATAAGCATAACATGGCTAATAATATGAGGTGATTGATAATAATAAGACTAATAAGTATAGTAGTTGTCGTTCTATCGATCATATAAGCATAATATGGCTAATAATATGAGTTAGATTGATAATAATAAGTGTAATGAGTATAGTAATTGTCGTTCTATCGATCATATTTGCATAATATGGTTAATAATATGAGGTAGATTGATAATAATAAGAGTAACAAGTATAGTAATTTTCGTCCTATCGATCATATAAGCATAATATGGCTAATAATATGAGTTAGATTGATAACAATAAGAGTAGTGAGTATAGTAATTGTCGTCCTATCGATCATATAAGCATAATATGGCTAATAATATGAGTTAGATTGATAATAATAAGAGTAATAAGTATAGTAATTGTCGTCCTATCGATCATATAAGCATAATATGGCTAATAATATGAGTTAGATTGATAATAATAAGAGTAATGAGTATAGTAATTGTCGTTCTATCGATCATATAAGCAGAATATGGCTAATAATATGCGTTAGGGTGATAATAATAAGAGTAATATGTACAGTAATAATCGTTCTACCGATCATATAAGCATAATATGGTTAATAATATGAGTTAGATTGATAACAGGGAGTGTAATAAGAATAGTAATTGTCGTTCTGTCCATCAAATAAGCATAATATGGCTAATAATATGAGTTAGATTGATAATAATAAGAGTAATAAGTATAGTAATTGTCGTCCTATCGATCATATAAGCATAATATGGCTAATAGTATGAGTTAGATTGATAATAATAAGAGTAGTGAGTATAGTAATTGTCGTTCTATCGATCATATAAGCATAATATGGCTAATAATATGAGTTAGATTGATAATAATAAGAGTAATAAGTATAGTAATTGTCGTCCTATCGATCACATAAGCATAATATGGCTAATAATATGAGTTAATTGATAATGATAAGACTAATAAGTATAGTAATTGTCGTTCTATCGATCATATAAGCATAATATGGCTAATAATATGAGTTAGATTGATAATAATAAGAGTAATAAGTATAGTAATTGTCGTCCTATCGATCATATAAGCATAATATGGCTAATAGTATGAGTTAGATTGATAATAATAAGAGTAGTGAGTATAGTAATTGTCGTTCTATCGATCATATAAGCATAATATGGCTAATAATATGAGTTAGATTGATAATAATAAGAGTAATAAGTATAGTAATTGTCGTCCTATCGATCACATAAGCATAATATGGCTAATAATATGAGTTAATTGATAATGATAAGACTAATAAGTATAGTAATTGTCGTTCTATCGATCATATAAGCATAATATGGCTAATAATATGAGTTAGATTGATAATAATAAGAGTAATAAGTATAGTAATTTTCGTCCTATCGATCATATAAGCATAATATGGCTAATAATATGAGTTAGATTGATAACAATAAGAGTAGTGAGTATAGTAATTGTCGTCCTATCGATCATATAAGCATAATATGGCTAATAATATGAGTTAGATTGATAATAATAAGAGTAATAAGTATAGTAATTGTCGTCCTATCGATCATATAAGCATAATATGGCTAATAGTATGAGTTAGATTGATAATAATAAGAGTAGTGAGTATAGTAATTGTCGTTCTATCGATCATATAAGCATAATATGGCTAATAATATGAGTTAGATTGATAATAATAAGAGTAATAAGTATAGTAATTGTCGTCCTATCGATCACATAAGCATAATATGGCTAATAATATGAGTTAATTGATAATGATAAGACTAATAAGTATAGTAATTGTCGTTCTATCGATCATATAAGCATAATATGGCTAATAATATGAGTTAGATTGATAATAATAAGAGTAATAAGTATAGTAATTTTCGTCCTATCGATCATATAAGCATAATATGGCTAATAATATGAGTTAGATTGATAACAATAAGAGTAGTGAGTATAGTAATTGTCGTCCTATCGATCATATAAGCATAATATGGCTAATAATATGAGTTAGATTGATAATAATAAGAGTAATAAGTATAGTAATTGTCGTCCTATCGATCATATAAGCATAATATGGCTAATAATATGAGTTAGATTGATAACAATAAGAGTAGTGAGTATAGTAATTGTCGTCCTATCGATCATATAAGCATAATATGGCTAATAGTATGAGTTAGATTGATAATAATAAGAGTAGTGAGTATAGTAATTGTCGTTCTATCGATCATATAAGCATAATATGGCTAATAATATGAGTTAGATTGATAATAATAAGAGTAATAAGTATAGTAGTTATCGTTCTACCGATCATATAAGCATAATATGGTTAATAATATGAGTTAGATTGATAATAATAAGAGTAATGAGTATAGTAATTGTCGTTCTATCGATCATATAAGCATAATATGGCCAATAATATGAGTTAGATTGATAATAATAAGAGTAATGAGTATAGTAATTGTCGTTCTATCGATCATATAAGCAGAATATGGCTAATAATATTCGTTAGATTGATAATAATAAGAGTAATATGTACAGTAATAATCGTTCTACCGATCATATAAGCATAATATGGTTAATAATATGAGTTAGATTGATAACAGGGAGTGTAATAAGAATAGTAATTTTCGTTCTGTCCATCATATAAGCATAATATGGCTAATAATATGAGTTAGATTGATAATAATAAGAGTAATAAGTATAGTAATTGTCGTCCTATCGATCATATAAGCATAATATGGCTAATAGTATGAGTTAGATTGATAATAATAAGAGTAGTGAGTATAGTAATTGTCGTTCTATCGATCATATAAGCATAATATGGCTAATAATATGAGTTAGATTGATAATAATAAGAGTAATAAGTATAGTAATTGTCGTCCTATCGATCACATAAGCATAATATGGATAATCATATGAGTTAATTGATAATGATAAGACTAATAAGTATAGTAATTGTCGTTCTATCGATCATATAAGCATAATATGGCTAATAATATGAGTTAGATTGATAATAATAAGAGTAATAAGTATAGTAATTTTCGTCCTATCGATCATATAAGCATAATATGGCTAATAATATGAGTTAGATTGATAACAATAAGAGTAGTGAGTATAGTAATTGTCGTCCTATCGATCATATAAGCATAATATGGCTAATAATATGAGTTAGATTGATAATAATAAGAGTAATAAGTATAGTAATTGTCGTCCTATCGATCATATAAGCATAATATGGCTAATAATATGAGTTAGATTGATAACAATAAGAGTAGTGAGTATAGTAATTGTCGTCCTATCGATCATATAAGCATAATATGGCTAATAATATGAGTTAGATTGATAATAATAAGAGTAACAAGTATAGTAATAGTCGTCCTATCGATCATATAAGCATAATATGGCTAATAATATGAGTTAGATTGATAACAATAAGAGTAGTGAGTATAGTAATTGTCGTCCTATCGATCATATAAGCATAATATGGCTAATAATATGAGTTAGATTGATAATAATAAGAGTAATAAGTATAGTAATTGTCGTCATATCGATCATATAAGCATAATATGGCTAATAATATGAGTTAGATTGATAACAATAAGAGTAGTGAGTATAGTAATTGTCGTCCTATCGATCATATAAGCATAATATGGCTAATAATATGAGTTAGATTGATAATAATAAGAGTAATAAGTATAGTAATTGTCGTCCTATCGATCATATAAGCATAATATGGCTAATAATATGAGTTAGATTGATAATAATAAGAGTAATGAGTATAGTAATTGTCGTTCTATCGATCATATAAGCATAATATGGCTAATAATATGCGTTAGATTGATAATAATAAGAGTAATAAGTATAGTAGTTATCGTTCTACCGATCATATAAGCATAATATGGTTAATAATATGAGTTAGATTGATAATAATGACAGTAATGAGTATAGTAATTGTCGTTCTATCGATCATTTAAGCATAATATGGCTAATAATATGAGTTAGGTTGATGAAAATAAGAATAATAAGTATAGTAATTATCGTTCCTTCGATCACATAAGCATAACATGGCTAATAATATGAGGTGATTGATAATAATAAGACTAATAAGTATAGTAGTTGTCGTTCTATCGATCATATAAGCATAATATGGCTAATAATATGAGTTAGATTGATAATAATAAGTGTAATGAGTATAGTAATTGTCGTTCTATCGATCATATTTGCATAATATGGTTAATAATATGAGTTAGATTGATAATAATAAGAGTAACAAGTATAGTAATTTTCGTCCTATCGATCATATAAGCATAATATGGCTAATAATATGAGTTAGATTGATAACAATAAGAGTAGTGAGTATAGTAATTGTCGTCCTATCGATCATATAAGCATAATATGGCTAATAATATGAGTCAGATTGATAATAATAAGAGTAATAAGTATAGTAATTGTCGTCCTATCGATCATATAAGCATAATATGGCTAATAATATGAGTTAGATTGATAATAATAAGAGTAATGAGTATAGTAATTGTCGTTCTATCGATCATATAAGCATAATATGGCTAATAATATGCGTTAGATTGATAATAATAAGAGTAATATGTACAGTAATAATCGTTCTACCGATCATATAAGCATAATATGGTTAATAATATGAGTTAGATTGATAACAGCGAGTGTAATAAGAATAGTAATTGTCGTTCTGTCCATCATATAAGCATAATATGGCTAATAATATGAGTTAGATTGATAATAATAAGAGTAATAAGTATAGTAATTGTCGCCCTATCGATCATATAAGCATAATATGGCTAATAGTATGAGTTAGATTGATAATAATAAGAGTAGTGAGTATAGTAATTGTCGTTCTATCGATCATATAAGCATAATATGGCTAATAATATGAGTTAGATTGATAATAATAAGAGTAATAAGTATAGTAATTGTCGTCCTATCGATCACATAAGCATAATATGGCTAATAATATGAGTTAATTGATAATGATAAGACTAATAAGTATAGTAATTGTCGTTCTATCGATCATATAAGCATAATATGGCTAATAATATGAGTTAGATTGATAATAATAAGAGTAATAAGTATAGTAATTTTCGTCCTATCGATCATATAAGCATAATATGGCTAATAATATGAGTTAGATTGCTAACAATAAGAGTAGTGAGTATAGTAATTGTCGTCCTATCGATCATATAAGCATAATATGGCTAATAATATGAGTTAGATTGATAATAATAAGAGTAATAAGTATAGTAATTGTCGTCCTATCGATCACATAAGCATAATATGGCTAATAATATGAGTTAATTTATAATGATAAGACTAATAAGTATAGTAATTGTCGTTCTATCGATCATATAAGCATAATATGGCTAATAATATGAGTTAGATTGATAATAATAAGAGTAATAAGTATAGTAATTTTCGTCCTATCGATCATATAAGCATAATATGGCTAATAATATGAGTTAGATTGATAACAATAAGAGTAGTGAGTATAGTAATTGTCGTCCTATCGATCATATAAGCATAATATGGCTAATAATATGAGTTAGATTGATAATAATAAGAGTAATAAGTATAGTAATTGTCGTCCTATCGATCATATAAGCATAATATGGCTAATAATATGAGTTAGATTGATAACAATAAGAGTAGTGAGTATAGTAATTGTCGTCCTATCGATCATATAAGCATAATATGGCTAATAATATGAGTTAGATTGATAATAATAAGAGTAACAAGTATAGTAATAGTCGTCCTATCGATCATATAAGCATAATATGGCTAATAATATGAGTTAGATTGATAATAATAAGAGTAATGAGTATAGTAATTGTCGTTCTATCGATCATATAAGCATAATATGGCTAATAATATGAGTTAGATTGATAATAATAAGAGTAATAAGTATAGTAATTATCGTTCTACCGATCATATAAGCATAATATGGTTAATAATATGAGTTAGATTGATAACAGGGAGTGTAATAAGGATAGTAATTGTCGTTCTGTCGATAATATAAGCATAATATGGCTAATAATATGAGTTAGATTGATAATAATGACAGTAATGAGTATAGTAATTGTCGTTCTATCGATCATTTAAGCATAATATGGCTAATAATATGAGTTGGGTTGATAAAAATAAGAATAATAAGGATAGTAATTATCGTTCCTTCGATCACATAAGCATAACATGGCTAATAATATGAGGTGATTGATAATAATAAGACTAATAAGTATAGTAGTTGTCGTTCTATCGATCATGTAAGCATAATATGGCTAATAATATGAGTTAGATTGATAACAATAAGAGAAGTGAGTATAGTAATTGTCGTCCTATCGATCATATAAGCATAATATGGCTAATAATATGAGTTAGATTGATAATAATAAGAGTAATAAGTATAGTAATTGTCGTCCTATCGATCATATAAGCATAATATGGCTAATAATATGAGTTAGATTGATAACAATAAGAGTAGTGAGTATAGTAATTGTCGTCCTATCGATCATATAAGCATAATATGGCTAATAATATGAGTTAGATTGATAAGAATAAGAGTAACAAGTATAGTAATTGTCGTCCTATCGATCATATAAGCATAATATGGCTAATAATATGAGTTAGATTGATAATAATAAGAGTAATAAGTATAGTAATTATCGTTCTACCGATCATATAAGCATAATATGGTTAATAATATGAGTTAGATTGATAACAGGGAGTGTAATAAGGATAGTAATTGTCGTTCTGTCGATAATATAAGCATAATATGGCTAATAATATGAGTTAGATTGATAATAATGACAGTAATGAGTATAGTAATTGTCGTTCTATCGATCATTTAAGCATAATATGGCTAATAATATGAGTTGGGTTGATAAAAATAAGAATAATAAGTATAGTAATTATCGTTCCTTCGATCACATAAGCATAACATGGCTAATAATATGAGGTGATTGATAATAATAAGACTAATAAGTATAGTAGTTGTCGTTCTATCGATCATGTAAGCATAATATGGCTAATAATATGAGTTAGATTGATAACAATAAGAGTAGTGAGTATAGTATTTGTCGTCCTATCGATCATATAAGCATAATATGGCTAATAATATGAGTTAGATTGATAATAATAAGAGTAATATGTATAGTAATTGTCGTCCTATCGATCATATAAGCATAATATGGTTAATAATATGAGTTAGATTGATAATAATGACAGTAATGAGTATAGTAATTGTCGTTCTATCGATGATTTAAGCATAATATGGCTAATAATATGAGTTAGGTTGATAAAAATAAGAATAATAAGTATAGTAATTATCGTTCCTTCGAACACATAAGCATAACATGGCTAATAATATGAGGTGATTGATAATAATAAGACTAATAAGTATAGTAGTTGTCGTTCTATCGATCATATAAGCATAATATGGCTAATAATATGAGTTAGATTGATAACAATAAGAGTAATGAGTATAGTAATTCTCGTTCTATCGATCATATAAGCATAATATTGGTAATAATATGAGTTAGATTGATAATAATAAGAGTAACAAGTATAGTAATTGTCGTCCTATCGATCATATAAGCATAATATGGCTAATAACATGAGTTAGATTGATAATAATGACAGTAATGAGTATAGTAATTGTCGTTCTATCGATCATCTATGCATAATATGGCTAATAATATGAGTTAGGTTGATAAAAATAAGAATAATAAGTATAGAAATTATCGCTCCTTCGATCACATAAGCATAACATGGCTAATAATATGAGGTGATTGATAATAATAAGACTAATAAGTATAGTAGTTGTCGTTCTATCGATCATATAAGCATAATATGGCTAATAATATGAGTTAGATTGATAACAATAAGAGTAGTGAGTATAGTAATTGTCGTCCTATCGATCATATAACCATAATATGGCTAATAATATGAGTTAGATTGATAATAATAAGAGTAACAAGTATAGTAATTGTCGTCCTGTCGATCATATAAGCATAAAATGGCTAATAATATGAGTTAGATTGATAATAATAAGAGTAATGAGTATAGTAATTGTGGTTCTATCGATCATATTTGCATAATATGGTTAATAATATGAGTTAGATTGATAATAATAAGAGTAATAAGTATAGTAATTTTCGTCCTATCGATCATATAAGCATAATATGGCTAATAATATGAGTTAGATTGATAACAATAAGAGTAGTGAGTCTAGTAATTGTGGTCCTATCGATCATATAAGTATAATATGGCTAATAATATGAGTTAGATTGATAATAATAAGAGTAATAAGTATAGTAATTGTCGTCCTATCGATCATATAAGCATAATATGGCTAATAATATGAGTTAGATTGATAATAATAAGAGTAATGAGTATAGTAATTGTCGTTCTATCGATCATATAAGCATAATATGGCTAATAATATGCGTTAGATTGATAATAATAAGAGTAATAAGTATAGTAATTATCGTTCTACCGATCATATAAGCATAATATGGTTAATAATATGAGTTAGATTGATAATAATAAGAGTAATGAGTATAGTAATTGTCGTTCTATCGATCATATAAGCATAATATGGCTAATAATATGGGTTAGATTGATAATAATAAAAGTAATAAGTATAGTAATTATCGTTCTACCGATCATATAAGCATAATATGGTTAATAATATGAGTTAGATTGATAATAATGACAGTAATGAGTATAGTAATTGTCGTTCTATCGATCATTTAAGCATAATATGGCTAATAATATGAGTTAGGTTGATAAAAATAAGAATAATAAGTATAGTAATTATCGTTCCTTCGATCACATAAGCATAACATGGCTAATAATATGAGGTGATTGATAATAATAAGACTAATAAGTATAGTAGTTGTCGTTCTATCGATCATATAAGTATAATATGGCTAATAATATGAGTTAGATTGATAATAATAAGTGTAATGAGTATAGTAATTGTCGTTCTATCGATCATATTTGCATAATATGGTTAATAATATGAGTTAGATTGATAATACTAAGAGTAACAAGTATAGTAATTTTCGTCCTATCGATCATATAAGCATAATATGGCTAATAATATGAGTTAGATTGATAACAATAAGAGTAGTGAGTATAGTAATTGTCGTCCTATCGATCATATAAGCATAATATGGCTAATAATATGAGTTAGATTGATAATAATAAGAGTAATAAGTATAGTAATTGTCGTCCTATCGATCATATAAGCATAATATGGCTAATAATATGAGTTAGATTGATAATAATAAGAGTAATGAGTATAGTAATTGTCGTTCTATCGATCATATAAGCATAATATGGCTAATAATATGCGTTAGATTGATAATAATAAGAGTAATATGTATAGTAATAATCGTTCTACCGATCATATAAGCATAATATGGTTAATAATATGAGTTAGATTGATAACAGGGAGTGTAATAAGAATAGTAATTGTCGTTCTGTCCATCATATAAGCATAATATGGCTAATAATATGAGTTAGATTGATAATAATAAGAGTAATAAGTATAGTAATTGTCGTCCTATCGATCATATAAGCATAATATGGATAATAGTATGAGTTAGATTGATAATAATAAGAGTAGTGAGTATAGTAATTGTCGTTCTATCGATCATATAAGCATAATATGGCTAATAATATGAGTTAGATTGATAATAATAAGAGTAATAAGTATAGTAATTGTCGTCCTATCGATCACATAAGCATAATATGGCTAATAATATGAGTTAATTGATAATGATAAGACTAATAAGTATAGTAATTTTCGTCCTATCGATCATATAAGCATAATATGGCTAATAATATGAGTTAGATTGATAACAATAAGAGTAGTGAGTATAGTAATTGTCGTCCTATCGATCATATAAGCATAATATGGCTAATAATATGAGTTAGATTGATAATAATAAGAGTAATAAGTATAGTAATTGTCGTCCTATCGATCATATAAGCATAATATGGCTAATAATATGAGTTAGATTGATAACAATAAGAGTAGTGAGTATAGTAATTGTCGTCCTATCGATCATATAAGCATAATATGGCTAATAATATGAGTTAGATTGATAATAATAAGAGTAACAAGTATAGTAATAGTCGTCCTATCGATCATATAAGCATAATATGGCTAATAATATGAGTTAGATTGATAATAATAAGAGTAATGAGTATAGTAATTGTCGTTCTATCGATCATATAAGCATAATATGGCTAATAATATGAGTTAGATTGATAATAATAAGAGTAATAAGTATAGTAATTATCGTTCCACCGATCATATAAGCATAATATGGTTAATAATATGAGTTAGATTGATAACAGGGAGTGTAATAAGGATAGTAATTGTCGTTCTGTCGATAATATAAGCATAATATGGCTAATAATATGAGTTAGATTGATAATAATGACAGTAATGAGTATAGTAATTGTCGTTCTATCGATCATTTAAGCATAATATGGCTAATAATATGAGTTGGGTTGATAAAAATAAGAATAATAAGGATAGTAATTATCGTTCCTTCGATCACATAAGCATAACATGGCTAATAATATGAGGTGATTGATAATAATAAGACTAATAAGTACAGTAGTTGTCGTTCTATCGATCATGTAAGCATAATATGGCTAATAATATGAGTTAGATTGATAACAATAAGAGTAGTGAGTATAGTAATTGTCGTCCTATCGATCATATAAGCATAATATGGCTAATAATATGAGTTAGATTGATAATAATAAGAGTAACAAGTATAGTAATAGTCGTCCTATCGATCATATAAGCATAATATGGCTAATAATATGAGTTAGATTGATAATAATAAGAGTAATGAGTATAGTAATTGTCGTCCTATCGATCATATAAGCATAATATGGCTAATAATATGAGTTAGATTGATAATAATAAGAGTAATGAGTATAGTAATTGTCGTTCTATCGATCATATAAGCATAATATGGCTAATAATATGCGTTAGATTGATAATAATAAGATTAATATGTATAGTAATAATCGTTCTACCGATCATATAAGCATAATATGGTTAATAATATGAGTTAGATTGATAACAGGGAGTGTAATAAGAATAGTAATTGTCGTTCTGTCCATCATATAAGCATAATATGGCTAATAATATGAGTTAGATTGATAATAATAAGAGTAATAAGTATAGTAATTGTCGTCCTATCGATCATATAAGCATAATATGGATAATAGTATGAGTTAGATTGATAATAATAAGAGTAGTGAGTATAGTAATTGTCGTTCTATCGATCATATAAGCATAATATGGCTAATAATATGAGTTAGATTGATAATAATAAGAGTAATAAGTATAGTAATTGTCGTCCTATCGATCACATAAGCATAATATGGCTAATAATATGAGTTAATTGATAATGATAAGACTAATAAGTATAGTAATTGTCGTTCTATCGATCATATAAGCATAATATGGCTAATAATATGAGTTAGATTGATAATAATAAGAGTAATAAGTATAGTAATTTTCGTCCTATCGATCATATAAGCATAATATGGCTAATAATATGAGTTAGATTGATAACAATAAGAGTAGTGAGTATAGTAATTGTCGTCCTATCGATCATATAAGCATAATATGGCTAATAATATGAGTTAGATTGATAATAATAAGAGTAATAAGTATAGTAATTGTCGTCCTATCGATCATATAAGCATAATATGGCTAATAATATGAGTTAGATTGATAACAATAAGAGTAGTGAGTATAGTAATTGTCGTCCTATCGATCATATAAGCATAATATGGCTAATAATATGAGTTAGATTGATAATAATAAGAGTAACAAGTATAGTAATAGTCGTCCTATCGATCATATAAGCATAATATGGCTAATAATATGAGTTAGATTGATAATAATAAGAGTAATGAGTATAGTAATTGTCGTTCTATCGATCATATAAGCATAATATGGCTAATAATATGAGTTAGATTGATAATAATAAGAGTAATAAGTATAGTAATTATCGTTCTACCGATCATATAAGCATAATATGGTTAATAATATGAGTTAGATTGATAACAGGGAGTGTAATAAGGATAGTAATTGTCGTTCTGTCGATAATATAAGCATAATATGGCTAATAATATGAGTTAGATTGATAATAATGACAGTAATGAGTATAGTAATTGTCGTTCTATCGATCATTTAAGCGTAATATGGCTAATAATATGAGTTGGGTTGATAAAAATAAGAATAATAAGGATAGTAATTATCGTTCCTTCGATCACATAAGCATAACATGGCTAATAATATGAGGTGATTGATAATAATAAGACTAATAAGTATAGTAGTTGTCGTTCTATCGATCATGTAAGCATAATATGGCTAATAATATGAGTTAGATTGATAACAATAAGAGTAGTGAGTATAGTAATTGTCGTCCTATCGATCATATAAGCATAATATGGCTAATAATATGAGTTAGATTGATAATAATAAGAGTAATATGTATAGTAATTGTCGTCCTATCGATCATATAAGCATAATATGGCTAATAATATGAGTTAGATTGATAACAATAAGAGTAGTGAGTATAGTAATTGTCGTCCTATCGATCATATAAGCATAATATGGCTAATAATATGAGTTAGATTGATAACAATAAGAGTAGTGAGTATAGTAATTGTCGTCCTATCGATCATATAAGCATAATATGGCTAATAATATGAGTTAGATTGATAATAATAAGAGTAATAAGTATAGTAATTGTCGTCCTATCGATCATATAAGCATAATATGGCTAATAATATGAGTTACATTGATAACAATAAGAGTAATGAGTATAGTAATTCTCGTTCTATCGATCATATAAGCATAATATGGCTAATAATATGAGTTAGATTGATAAGAATAAGAGTAACAAGTATAGTAATTGTCGTCCTATCGATCATATAAGCATAATATGGCTAATAATATGAGTTAGATTGATAATAATAAGAGTAATGAGTATAGTAATTGTCGTTCTATCGATCATATAAGCATAATATGGCTAATAATATGAGTTAGATTGATAATAATAAGAGTAATAAGTATAGTAATTATCGTTCTACCGATCATATAAGCATAATATGGTTAATAATATGAGTTAGATTGATAATAATGACAGTAATGAGTATAGTAATTGTCGTTCTATCGATGATTTAAGCATAATATGGCTAATAATATGAGTTAGGTTGATAAAAATAAGAATAATAAGTATAGTAATTATCGTTCCTTCGAACACATAAGCATAACATGGCTAATAATATGAGGTGATTGATAATAATAAGACTAATAAGTATAGTAGTTGTCGTTCTATCGATCATATAAGCATAATATGGCTAATAATATGAGTTAGATTGATAACAATAAGAGTAGTCAGTATAGTAATTGTCGTCCTATCGATCATATAAGCATAATATTGGTAATAATATGAGTTAGATTGATAATAATAAGAGTAACAAGTATAGTAATTGTCGTCCTATCGATCATATAAGCATAATATGGCTAATAACATGAGTTAGATTGATAATAATGACAGTAATGAGTATAGTAATTGTCGTTCTATCGATCATCTATGCATAATATGGCTAATAATATGAGTTAGGTTGATAAAAATAAGAATAATAAGTATAGAAATTATCGCTCCTTCGATCACATAAGCATAACATGGCTAATAATATGAGGTGATTGATAATAATAAGACTAATAAGTATAGTAGTTGTCGTTCTATCGATCATATAAGCATAATATGGCTAATAATATGAGTTAGATTGATAACAATAAGAGTAGTGAGTATAGTAATTGTCGTCCTATCGATCATATAACCATAATATGGCTAATAATATGAGTTAGATTGATAATAATAAGAGTAACAAGTATAGTAATTGTCGTCCTGTCGATCATATAAGCATAAAATGGCTAATAATATGAGTTAGATTGATAATAATAAGAGTAATGAGTATAGTAATTGTCGTTCTATCGATCATATTTGCATAATATGGTTAATAATATGAGTTAGATTGATAATAATAAGAGTAATAAGTATAGTAATTTTCGTCCTATCGATCATATAAGCATAATATGGCTAATAATATGAGTTAGATTGATAACAATAAGAGTAGTGAGTCTAGTAATTGTGGTCCTATCGATCATATAAGTATAATATGGCTAATAATATGAGTTAGATTGATAATAATAAGAGTAATAAGTATAGTAATTGTCGTCCTATCGATCATATAAGCATAATATGGCTAATAATATGAGTTAGATTGATAACAATAAGAGTAGTGAGTATAGTAATTGTCGTCCTATCGATCATATAACCATAATATGGCTAATAATATGCGTTAGATTGATAATAATAAGAGTAATAAGTATAGTAATTATCGTTCTACCGATCATATAAGCATAATATGGTTAATAATATGAGTTAGATTGATAATAATAAGAGTAATGAGTATAGTAATTGTCGTTCTATCGATCATATAAGCATAATATGGCTAATAATATGGGTTAGATTGATAATAATAAAAGTAATAAGTATAGTAATTATCGTTCTACCGATCATATAAGCATAATATGGTTAATAATATGAGTTAGATTGATAATAATGACAGTAATGAGTATAGTAATTGTCGTTCTATCGATCATTTAAGCATAATATGGCTAATAATATGAGTTAGGTTGATAAAAATAAGAATAATAAGTATAGTAATTATCGTTCCTTCGATCACATAAGCATAACATGGCTAATAATATGAGGTGATTGATAATAATAAGACTAATAAGTATAGTAGTTGTCGTTCTATCGATCATATAAGCATAATATGGCTAATAATATGAGTTAGATTGATAATAATAAGTGTAATGAGTATAGTAATTGTCGTTCTATCGATCATATTTGCATAATATGGTTAATAATATGAGTTAGATTGATAATACTAAGAGTAACAAGTATAGTAATTTTCGTCCTATCGATCATATAAGCATAATATGGCTAATAATATGAGTTAGATTGATAACAATAAGAGTAGTGAGTATAGTAATTGTCGTCCTATCGATCATATAAGCATAATATGGCTAATAATATGAGTTAGATTGATAATAATAAGAGTAATAAGTATAGTAATTGTCGTCCTATCGATCATATAAGCATAATATGGCTAATAATATGAGTTAGATTGATAATAATAAGAGTAATGAGTATAGTAATTGTCGTTCTATCGATCATATAAGCATAATATGGCTAATAATATGCGTTAGATTGATAATAATAAGAGTAATATGTATAGTAATAATCGTTCTACCGATCATATAAGCATAATATGGTTAATAATATGAGTTAGATTGATAACAGGGAGTGTAATAAGAATAGTAATTGTCGTTCTGACCATCATATAAGCATAATATGGCTAATAATATGAGTTAGATTGATAATAATAAGAGTTATAAGTATAGTAATTGTCGTCCTATCGATCATATAAGCATAATATGGATAATAGTATGAGTTAGATTGATAATAATAAGAGTAGTGAGTATAGTAATTGTCGTTCTATCGATCATATAAGCATAATATGGCTAATAATATGAGTTAGATTGATAATAATAAGAGTAATAAGTATAGTAATTGTCGTCCTATCGATCACATAAGCATAATATGGCTAATAATATGAGTTAATTGATAATGATAAGACTAATAAGTATAGTAATTGTCGTTCTATCGATCATATAAGCATAATATGGCTAATAATATGAGTTAGATTGATAATAATAAGAGTAATAAGTATAGTAATTTTCGTCCTATCGATCATATAAGCATAATATGGCTAATAATATGAGTTAGATTGATAACAATAAGAGTAGTGAGTATAGTAATTGTCGTCCTATCGATCATATAAGCATAATATGGCTAATAATATGAGTTAGATTGATAATAATAAGAGTAATAAGTATAGTAATTGTCGTCCTATCGATCATATAAGCATAATATGGCTAATAATATGAGTTAGATTGATAACAATAAGAGTAGTGAGTATAGTAATTGTCGTCCTATCGATCATATAAGCATAATATGGCTAATAATATGAGTTAGATTGATAATAATAAGAGTAACAAGTATAGTAATAGTCGTCCTATCGATCATATAAGCATAATATGGCTAATAATATGAGTTAGATTGATAATAATAAGAGTAATGAGTATAGTAATTGTCGTTCTATCGATCATATAAGCATAATATGGCTAATAATATGAGTTAGATTGATAATACTAAGAGTAATAAGTATAGTAATTATCGTTCTACCGATCATATAAGCATAATATGGTTAATAATATGAGTTAGATTGATAACAGGGAGTGTAATAAGGATAGTAATTGTCGTTCTGTCGATAATATAAGCATAATATGGCTAATAATATGAGTTAGATTGATAATAATGACAGTAATGAGTATAGTAATTGTCGTTCTATCGATCATTTAAGCATAATATGGCTAATAATATGAGTTGGGTTGATAAAAATAAGAATAATAAGGATAGTAATTATCGTTCCTTCGATCACATAAGCATAACATGGCTAATAGTATGAGGTGATTGATAATAATAAGACTAATAAGTATAGTAGTTGTCGTTCTATCGATCATGTAAGCATAATATGGCTAATAATATGAGTTAGATTGATAACAATAAGAGTAGTGAGTATAGTAATTGTCGTCCTATCGATCATATAAGCATAATATGGCTAATAATATGAGTTAGATTGATAATAATAAGAGTAATAAGTATAGTAATTGTCGTCCTATCGATCATATAAGCATAATATGGCTAATAATATGAGTTAGATTGATAACAATAAGAGTAGTGAGTATAGTAATTGTCGTCCTATCGATCATATAAGCATAATATGGCTAATAATATGAGTTAGATTGATAAGAATAAGAGTAACAAGTATAGTAATTGTCGTCCTATCGATCATATAAGCATAATATGGCTAATAATATGAGTTAGATTGATAATAATAAGAGTAATGAGTATAGTAATTGTCGTTCCATCGATCATATAAGCATAATATGGCTAATAATATGAGTTAGATTGATAATAATGAGAGTAATAAGTATAGTAATTATCGTTCTACCGATCATATAAGCATAATATGGTTAATAATATGAGTTAGATTGATAACAGGGAGTGTAATAAGGATAGTAATTGTCGTTCTGTCGATAATATAAGCATAATATGGCAAATAATATGAGTTAGATTGATAATAATGACAGTAATGAGTATAGTAATTGTCGTTCTATCGATCATTTAAGCATAATATGGCTAATAATATGAGTTGGGTTGATAAAAATAAGAATAATAAGTATAGTAATTATCGTTCCTTCGATCGCATAAGCATAACATGGCTAATAATATGAGGTGATTGATAATAATAAGACTAATAAGTATAGTAGTTGTCGTTCTATCGATCATGTAAGCATAATATGGCTAATAATATGAGTTAGATTGATAACAATAAGAGTAGTGAGTATAGTATTTGTCGTCCTATCGATCATATAAGCATAATATGGCTAATAATATGAGTTAGATTGATAATAATAAGAGTAACAAGTATAGTAGATGTCGTCCTATCGATCATATAAGCATAATATGGCTAATAATATGAGTTAGATTGATAATAATAAGAGTAATGAGTATAGTAATTGTCGTTCTATCGATCATATTTGCATAATATGGTTAATAATATGAGTTAGATTGATAATAATAAGAGTAATAAGCATAGTAATTTTCGTCCTATCGATCATATAAGCATAATATGGCTAATAATATGAGTTAGATTGATAACAATAAGAGTAGTGAGTATAGTAATTGTCGTCCTATCGATCATATAAGCATAATATGGCTAATAATATGAGTTAGATTGATAATAATAAGAGTAATAAGTATAGTAATTGTCGTCCTATCGATCATATAAGCATAATATGGCTAATAATATGAGTTACATTGATAACAATAAGAGTAATGAGTATAGTAATTCTCGTTCTATCGATCATATAAGCATAATATGGCTAATAATATGCGTTAGATTGATAATAATAAGAGTAATAAGTATAGTAATTATCGTTCTACCGATCATATAAGCATAATATGGTTAATAATATGAGTTAGATTGATAATAATAAGAGTAATGAGTATAGTAATTGTCGTTCTATCGATCATATAAGTATAATATGGCTAATAATATGAGTTAGATTGATAATAATAAGAGTAATAAGTATAGTAATTGTCGTCCTATCGATCATATAAGCATAATATGGTTAATAATATGAGTTAGATTGATAATAGTGACAGTAATGAGTATAGTAATTGTCGTTCTATCGATCATTTAAGCATAATATGGCTAATAATATGAGTTAGGTTGATAAAAATAAGAATAATAAGTATAGTAATTATCGTTCCTTCGATCACATAAGCATAACATGGCTAATAATATGAGGTGATTGATAATAATAAGACTAATAAGTATAGTAGTTGTCGTTCTATCGATCATATAAGCATAATATGGCTAATAATATGAGTTAGCTTGATAACAATAAGAGTAGTCAGGATAGTAATTGTCGTCCTATCGATCATATAAGCATAATATGGCTAATAATATGAGTTAGATTGATAATAATAAGAGTAACAAGTATAGTAATTGTCGTCCTATCGATCATATAAGCATAATATGGCTAATAATACGAGTTAGATTGATAATAATGACAGTAATGGGTATAGTAATTGTCGTTCTATCGATCATTTAAGCATAATATGGCTAATAATATGAGTTAGGTTGATAAAAATAAGAATAATAAGTATAGCAATTATCGCTCCTTCGATCACATAAGCATAATATGACTAATAATTTGAGTTAGATTGATAATAATAAGAGTAACAAGTATAGTAATTGTCGTCCTATCGATCATATAAGCATAATATGGCTAATAATATGAGTTAGATTGATAATAATGACAGTAATGAGTATAGTAATTGTCGTTCTATCGATCATTTAAGCATAATATGGCTAAAAATATGAGTTAGGTTGATAAAAATAAGAATAATAAGTATAGCAATTATCGCTCCTTCGATCACATAAGCATAACATGGCTAATAATATGAGGTGATTGATAATAATAAGACTAATAAGTATAGTAGTTGTCGTTCTATCGATCATATAAGCATAATATGGCTAATAATATGAGTTAGATTGATAACAATAAGAGTAGTGAGTATAGTAATTGTCGTCCTATCGATCATATAAGCATAATATGGCTAATAATATGAGTTAGATTGATAATAATAAGAGTAACAAGTATAGTAATTGTCGTCCTATCGATCATATAAGCATAAAATGGCTAATAATATGAGTTAGATTGATAATAATAAGAGTAATGAGTATAGTAATTGTCGTCCTATCGATCATATAAGCATAATATGGCTAATAGTATGAGTTAGATTGATAATAATAAGAGTAGTGAGTATAGTAATTGTCGTCCTATCGATCATATAAGCATAATATGGCTAATAGTATGAGTTAGATTGATAATAATAAGAGTAGTGAGTATAGTAATTGTCGTTCTATCGATCATATAAGCATAATATGGCTAATAATATGAGTTAGATTGATAATAATAAGAGTAATAAGTATAGTAATTGTCGTCCTATCGATCATATAAGCATAATATGGCTAATAATATGAGTTAGATTGATAATAATAAGAGTAATGAGTATAGTAATTGTCGTTCTATCGATCATATAAGCATAATATGGCTAATAATATGCGTTAGATTGATAATAATAAGAGTAATATGTATAGTAATAATCGTTCTACCGATCATATAAGCATAATATGGTTAATAATATGAGTTAGATTGATAACAGGGAGTGTAATAAGAATAGTAATTGTCGTTCTGTCCATCATATAAGCATAATATGGCTAATAATATGAGTTAGATTGATAATAATAAGAGTAATAAGTATAGTAATTGTCGTCCCATCGATCATATAAGCATAATATGGATAATAGTATGAGTTAGATTGATAATAATAAGAGTAGTGAGTATAGTAATTGTCGTTCTATCGATCATATAAGCATAATATGGCTAATAATATGAGTTAGATTGATAATAATAAGAGTAATAAGTATAGTAATTGTCGTCCTATCGATCACATAAGCATAATATGGCTAATAATATGAGTTAGATTGATAATAATAAGAGTAATGAGTATAGTAATTGTCGTTCTATCGATCATATTTGCATAATATGGTTAATAATATGAGTTAGATTGATAATAATAAGAGTAATAAGCATAGTAATTTTCGTCCTATCGATCATATAAGCATAATATGGCTAATAATATGAGTTAGATTGATAACAATAAGAGTAGTGAGTATAGTAATTGTCGTCCTATCGATCATATAAGCATAATATGGCTAATAATATGAGTTAGATTGATAACAATAAGAGTAATAAGTATAGTAATTGTCGTCCTATCGATCATATAAGCATAATATGGCTAATAATATGAGTTACATTGATAACAATAAGAGTAATGAGTATAGTAATTCTCGTTCTATCGATCATATAAGCATAATATGGCTAATAATATGCGTTAGATTGATAATAATAAGAGTAATAAGTATAGTAATTATCGTTCTACCGATCATATAAGCATAATATGGTTAATAATATGAGTTAGATTGATAATAATAAGAGTAATGAGTATAGTAATTGTCGTTCTATCGATCATATAAGAATAATATGGCTAATAATATGGGTTAGATTGATAATAATAAAAGTAATAAGTATAGTAATTATCGTTCTACCGATCATATAAGCATAATATGGTTAATAATATGAGTTAGATTGATAATAATGACAGTAATGAGTATAGTAATTGTCGTTCTATCGATCATTTAAGCATAATATGGCTAATAATATGAGTCAGGTTGATAAAAATAAGAATAATAAGTATAGTAATTATCGTTCCTTCGATCACATAAGCATAACATGGCTAATAATATGAGGTGATTGATAATAATAAGACTAATAAGTAAAGTAGTTGTCGTTCTATCGATCATATATGCATAATATGGCTAATAATATGAGTTAGATTGATAACAATAAGAGTAGTCAGTATAGTAATTGTCGTCCTATCGATCATATAAGCATAATATGGCTAATAATATGAGTTAGATTGATAATAATAAGAGTAACAAGTATAGTAATTGTCGTCCTATCGATCATATAAGCATAATATGGCTAATAATATGAGTTAGATTGATAATAATGACAGTAATGAGTATAGTAATTGTCGTTCTATCGATCATTTAAGCATAATATGGCTAATAATAAGAGTTAGGTTGATAAAAATAGGAATAATAAGTATAGCAATTATCGCTCCTTCGATCACATAAGCATAACATGGCTAATAATATGAGGTGATTGATAATAATAAGACTAATAAGTATAGTAGTTGTCGTTCTATCGATCATATAAGCATAATATGGCTAATAATATGAGTTAGATTGATAACAATAAGAGTAGTGAGTATAGTAATTGTCGTCCTATCGATCATATAAGCATAATATGGCTAATAATATGAGTTAGATTGATAATAATAAGAGTAACAAGTATAGTAATTGTCGTCCTATCGATCATATAAGCATAAAATGGCTAATAATATGAGTTAGATTGATAATAATAAGAGTAATGAGTATAGTAATTGTCGTTCTATCGATCATATTTGCATAATATGGTTAATAATATGAGTTAGATTGATAATAATAAGAGTAATAAGTATAGCAATTTTCGTCCTATCGATCATATAAGCATAATATGGCTAATAATATGAGTTAGATTGATAACAATAAGAGTAGTGGGTATAGTAATTGTGGTCCTATCGATCATATAAGTATAATATGGCTAATAATATGAGTTAGATTGATAATAATAAGAGTAATAAGTATAGTAATTGTCGTCCTATCGATCATATAAGCATAATATGGTTAATAATATGAGTTAGATTGATAATAGTGACAGTAATGAGTATAGTAATTGTCGTTCTATCGATCATTTAAGCATAATATGGCTAATAATATGAGTTAGGTTGATAAAAATAAGAATAATAAGTATAGTAATTATCGTTCCTTCGATCACATAAGCATAACATGGCTAATAATATGACGTGATTGATAATAATAAGACTAATAAGTATAGTAGTTGTCGTTCTATCGATCATATAAGCATAATATGGCTAATAATATGAGTTAGATTGATAACAATAAGAGTAGTCAGTATAGTAATTGTCGTCCTATCGATCATATAAGCATAATATGGCTAATAATATGAGTTAGATTGATAATAATAAGAGTAACAAGTATAGTAATTGTCGTCCTATCGATCATATAAGCATAATATGGCTAATAATACGAGTTAGATTGATAATAATGACAGTAATGGGTATAGTAATTGTCGTTCTATCGATCATTTAAGCATAATATGGCTAATAATATGAGTTAGGTTGATAAAAATAAGAATAATAAGTATAGCAATTATCGCTCCTTCGATCACATAAGCATAATATGGCTAATAATTTGAGTTAGATTGATAATAATAAGAGTAACAAGTATAGTAATTGTCGTCCTATCGATCATATAAGCATAATATGGCTAATAATATGAGTTAGATTGATAATAATGACAGTAATGAGTATAGTAATTGTCGTTCTATCGATCATTTAAGCATAATATGGCTAAAAATATGAGTTAGGTTGATAAAAATAAGAATAATAAGTATAGCAATTATCGCTCCTTCGATCACATAAGCATAACATGGCTAATAATATGAGGTGATTGATAATAATAAGACTAATAAGTATAGTAGTTGTCGTTCTATCGATCATATAAGCATAATATGGCTAATAATATGAGTTAGATTGATAACAATAAGAGTAGTGAGTATAGTAATTGTCGTCCTATCGATCATATAAGCATAATATGGCTAATAATATGAGTTAGATTGATAATAATAAGAGTAACAAGTATAGTAATTGTCGTCCTATCGGTCATATAAGCATAAAATGGCTAATAATATGAGTTAGATTGATAATAATAAGAGTAATGAGTATAGTAATTGTCGTCCTATCGATCATATAAGCATAATATGGCTAATAGTATGAGTTAGATTGATAATAATAAGAGTAGTGAGTATAGTAATTGTCGTCCTATCGATCATATAAGCATAATATGGCTAATAGTATGAGTTAGATTGATAATAATAAGAGTAGTGAGTATAGTAATTGTCGTTCTATCGATCATATAAGCATAATATGGCTAATAATATGAGTTAGATTGATAATAATAAGAGTAATAAGTATAGTAATTGTCGTCCTATCGATCATATAAGCATAATATGGCTAATAATATGAGTTAGATTGATAGTAATAAGAGTAATGAGTATAGTAATTGTCGTTCTATCGATCATATAAGCATAATATGGCTAATAATATGCGTTAGATTGATAATAATAAGAGTAATATGTATAGTAATAATCGTTCTACCGATCATATAAGCATAATATGGTTAATAATATGAGTTAGATTGATAACAGGGAGTGTAATAAGAATAGTAATTGTCGTTCTGTCCATCATATAAGCATAATATGGCTAATAATATGAGTTAGATTGATAATAATAAGAGTAATAAGTATAGTAATTGTCGTCCTATCGATCATATAAGCATAATATGGATAATAGTATGAGTTAGATTGATAATAATAAGAGTAGTGAGTATAGTAATTGTCGTTCTATCGATCATATAAGCATAATATGGCTAATAATATGAGTTAGATTGATAATAATAAGAGTAATAAGTATAGTAATTGTCGTCCTATCGATCACATAAGCATAATATGGCTAATAATATGAGTTAGATTGATAATAATAAGAGTAATGAGTATAGTAATTGTCGTTCTATCGATCATATTTGCATAATATGGTTAATAATATGAGTTAGATTGATAATAATAAGAGTAATAAGCATAGTAATTTTCGTCCTATCGATCATATAAGCATAATATGGCTAATAATATGAGTTAGATTGATAACAATAAGAGTAGTGAGTATAGTAATTGTCGTCCTATCGATCATATAAGCATAATATGGCTAATAATATGAGTTAGATTGATAATAATAAGAGTAATAAGTATAGTAATTGTCGTCCTATCGATCATATAAGCATAATATGGCTAATAATATGAGTTACATTGATAACAATAAGAGTAATGAGTATAGTAATTCTCGTTCTATCGATCATATAAGCATAATATGGCTAATAATATGCGTTAGATTGATAATAATAAGAGTAATAAGTATAGTAATTATCGTTCTACCGATCATATAAGCATAATATGGTTAATAATATGAGTTAGATTGATAATAATAAGAGTAATGAGTATAGTAATTGTCGTTCTATCGATCATATAAGAATAATATGGCTAATAATATGGGTTAGATTGATAATAATAAAAGTAATAAGTATAGTAATTATCGTTCTACCGATCATATAAGCATAATATGGTTAATAATATGAGTTAGATTGATAATAATGACAGTAATGAGTATAGTAATTGTCGTTCTATCGATCATATTTGCATAATATGGTTAATAATATGAGTTAGATTGATAATAATAAGAGTAATAAGTATAGCAATTTTCGTCCTATCGATCATATAAGCATAATATGGCTAATAATATGAGTTAGATTGATAATAATAAGAGTAATAAGTATAGTAATTGTCGTCCTATCGATCATGTAAGCATAAAATGGCTAATAATATGAGTTAGATTGATAATAATAAGAGTAATGAGTATAGTAATTGTCGTTCTATCGATCATATTTGCATAATATGGTTAATAATATGAGTTAGATTGATAATAATAAGAGTAATAAGTATAGCAATTTTCGTCCTATCGATCATATAAGCATAATATGGCTAATAATATGAGTTAGGTTGATAACAATAAGAGTAGTGGGTATAGTAATTGTGGTCCTATCGATCATATAAGTATAATATGGCTAATAATATGAGTTAGATTGATAATAATAAGAGTAATAAGTATAGTAATTGTCGTCCTATCGATCATATAAGCATAATATGGTTAATAATATGAGTTAGATTGATAATAGTGACAGTAATGAGTATAGTAATTGTCGTTCTATCGATCATTTAAGCATAATATGGCTAAAAATATGAGTTAGGTTGATAAAAATAAGAATAATAAGTATAGCAATTATCGCTCCTTCGATCACATAAGCATAACATGGCTAATAATATGAGGTGATTGATAATAATAAGACTAATAAGTATAGTAGTTGTCGTTCTATCGATCATATAAGCATAATATGGCTAATAATATGAGTTAGATTGATAACAATAAGAGTAGTGAGTATAGTAATTGTCGTCCTATCGATCATATAAGCATAATATGGCTAATAATATGAGTTAGATTGATAATAATAAGAGTAACAAGTATAGTAATTGTCGTCCTATCGATCATATAAGCATAAAATGGCTAATAATATGAGTTAGATTGATAATAATAAGAGTAATGAGTATAGTAATTGTCGTCCTATCGATCATATAAGCATAATATGGCTAATAGTATGAGTTAGATTGATAATAATAAGAGTAGTGAGTATAGTAATTGTCGTCCTATCGATCATATAAGCATAATATGGCTAATAGTATGAGTTAGATTGATAATAATAAGAGTAGTGAGTATAGTAATTGTCGTTCTATCGATCATATAAGCATAATATGGCTAATAATATGAGTTAGATTGATAATAATAAGAGTAATAAGTATAGTAATTGTCGTCCTATCGATCATATAAGCATAATATGGCTAATAATATGAGTTAGATTGATAATAATAAGAGTAATGAGTATAGTAATTGTCGTTCTATCGATCATATAAGCATAATATGGCTAATAATATGCGTTAGATTGATAATAATAAGAGTAATATGTATAGTAATAATCGTTCTACCGATCATATAAGCATAATATGGTTAATAATATGAGTTAGATTGATAACAGGGAGTGTAATAAGAATAGTAATTGTCGTTCTGTCCATCATATAAGCATAATATGGCTAATAATATGAGTTAGATTGATAATAATAAGAGTAATAAGTATAGTAATTGTCGTCCTATCGATCATATAAGCATAATATGGATAATAGTATGAGTTAGATTGATAATAATAAGAGTAGTGAGTATAGTAATTGTCGTTCTATCGATCATATAAGCATAATATGGCTAATAATATGAGTTAGATTGATAATAATAAGAGTAATAAGTATAGTAATTGTCGTCCTATCGATCACATAAGCATAATATGGCTAATAATATGAGTTAGATTGATAATAATAAGAGTAATGAGTATAGTAATTGTCGTTCTATCGATCATATTTGCATAATATGGTTAATAATATGAGTTAGATTGATAATAATAAGAGTAATAAGCATAGTAATTTTCGTCCTATCGATCATATAAGCATAATATGGCTAATAATATGAGTTAGATTGATAACAATAAGAGTAGTGAGTATAGTAATTGTCGTCCTATCGATCATATAAGCATAATATGGCTAATAATATGAGTTAGATTGATAATAATAAGAGTAATAAGTATAGTAATTGTCGTCCTATCGATCATATAAGCATAATATGGCTAATAATATGAGTTACATTGATAACAATAAGAGTAATGAGTATAGTAATTCTCGTTCTATCGATCATATAAGCATAATATGGCTAATAATATGCGTTAGATTGATAATAATAAGAGTAATAAGTATAGTAATTATCGTTCTACCGATCATATAAGCATAATATGGTTAATAATATGAGTTAGATTGATAATAATAAGAGTAATGAGTATAGTAATTGTCGTTCTATCGATCATATAAGAATAATATGGCTAATAATATGGGTTAGATTGATAATAATAAAAGTAATAAGTATAGTAATTATCGTTCTACCGATCATATAAGCATAATATGGTTAATAATATGAGTTAGATTGATAATAATGACAGTAATGAGTATAGTAATTGTCGTTCTATCGATCATTTAAGCATAATATGGCTAATAATATGAGTCAGGTTGATAAAAATAAGAATAATAAGTATAGTAATTATCGTTCCTTCGATCACATAAGCATAACATGGCTAATAATATGAGGTGATTGATAATAATAAGACTAATAAGTATAGTAGTTGTCGTTCTATCGATCATATATGCATAATATGGCTAATAATATGAGTTAGATTGATAACAATAAGAGTAGTCAGTATAGTAATTGTCGTCCTATCGATCATATAAGCATAATATGGCTAATAATATGAGTTAGATTGATAATAATAAGAGTAACAAGTATAGTAATTGTCGTCCTATCGATCATATAAGCATAATATGGCTAATAATATGAGTTAGATTGATAATAATGACAGTAATGAGTATAGTAATTGTCGTTCTATCGATCATTTAAGCATAATATGGCTAATAATAAGAGTTAGGTTGATAAAAATAGGAATAATAAGTATAGCAATTATCGCTCCTTCGATCACATAAGCATAACATGGCTAATAATATGAGGTGATTGATAATAATAAGACTAATAAGTATAGTAGTTGTCGTTCTATCGATCATATAAGCATAATATGGCTAATAATATGAGTTAGATTGATAACAATAAGAGTAGTGAGTATAGTAATTGTCGTCCTATCGATCATATAAGCATAATATGGCTAATAATATGAGTTAGATTGATAATAATAAGAGTAACAAGTATAGTAATTGTCGTCCTATCGATCATATAAGCATAAAATGGCTAATAATATGAGTTAGATTGATAATAATAAGAGTAACAAGTATAGTAATTGTCGTCCTATCGATCATATAAGCATAAAATGGCTAATAATATGAGTTAGATTGATAATAATAAGAGTAATGAGTATAGTAATTGTCGTCCTATCGATCATATAAGCATAATATGGCTAATAGTATGAGTTAGATTGATAATAATAAGAGTAGTGAGTATAGTAATTGTCGTTCTATCGATCATATAAGCATAATATGGCTAATAATATGAGTTAGATTGATAATAATAAGAGTAATAAGTATAGTAATTGTCGTCCTATCGATCATATAAGCATAATATGGCTAATAATATGAGTTAGATTGATAATAATAAGAGTAATGAGTATAGTAATTGTCGTTCTATCGATCATATAAGCATAATATGGCTAATAATATGCGTTAGATTGATAATAATAAGAGTAATATGTATAGTAATAATCGTTCTACCGATCATATAAGCATAATATGGTTAATAATATGAGTTAGATTGATAACAGGGAGTGTAATAAGAATAGTAATTGTCATTCTGTCCATCATATAAGCATAATATGGCTAATAATATGAGTTAGATTGATAATAATAAGAGTAATGAGTATAGTAATTGTCGTCCTATCGATCATATAAGCGTAATATGGCTAATAATATGAGTTAGATTGATAATAATAAGAGTAATAAGTATAGTATTTGTCGTTCTATCGGTTATATAACCATAATATGGCTAATAATATGAGTCAGATTGATAATAGTGAGTGTAATAAGTATAGTAATTGTCGTTCTATCGATCATATAAGCATAATATTGCTAAAAATATGAGTTAGATTGATAATAATAAGAGTAATGAGTATAGTAATTGTCGTCCTATCGATCATATAAGCATAATATGGCTAATAATATGAGTTAGATTGATAACAGTGAGTGTAATAAGTATAGTAATTGTCGTTCTATCGATCATATAAGCATAATATGGCTAATAATATGAGTTAGATTGATAATAATAAGAGTAATGAGTATAGTAATTGTCGTCCTATCGATCACATAAGCATAATATGGCTAATAATATGAGTTAATTGATAATGATAAGACTAATAAGTATAGTAATTGTCGTTCTATCGATCATATAAGCATAATATGGCTAATAATATGAGTTAGATTGATAATAATAAGAGTAATAAGTATAGTAATTTTCGTCCTATCGATCATATAAGCATAATATGGCTAATAATATGAGTTAGATTGATAACAATAAGAGTAGTGAGTATAGTAATTGTCGTCCTATCGATCATATAAGCATAATATGGCTAATAATATGAGTTAGATTGATAATAATAAGAGTAATAAGTATAGTAATTGTCGTCCTATCGATCATATAAGCATAATATGGCTAATAATATGAGTTAGATTGATAACAATAAGAGTAGTGAGTATAGTAATTGTCGTCCTATCGATCATATAAGCATAATATGGCTAATAATATGAGTTAGATTGATAATAATAAGAGTAACAAGTATAGTAATAGTCGTCCTGTCGATCATATAAGCATAATATGGCTAATAATATGAGTTAGATTGATAATAATAAGAGTAATTAGTATAGTAATTGTCGTTCTATCGATCATATAAGCATAATATGGCTAATAATATGAGTTAGATTGATAATAATAAGAGTAATAAGTATAGTAATTATCGTTCTACCGATCATATAAGCATAATATGGTTAATAATATGAGTTAGATTGATAACAGGGAGTGTAATAAGGATAGTAATTGTCGTTCTGTCGATAATATAAGCATAATATGGCTAATAATATGAGTTAGATTGATAATAATGACAGTAATGAGTATAGTAATTGTCGTTCTATCGATCATTTAAGCATAATATGGCTAATAATATGAGTCAGGTTGATAAAAATAAGAATAATAAGTATAGTAATTATCGTTCCTTCGATCACATAAGCATAACATGGCTAATAATATGAGGTGATTGATAATAATAAGACTAATAAGTATAGTAGTTGTCGTTCTATCGATCATATAAGCATAATATGGCTAATAATATGAGTTAGATTGATAACAATAAGAGTAGTCAGTATAGTAATTGTCGTCCTATCGATCATATAAGCATAATATGGCTAATAATATGAGTTAGATTGATAATAATAAGAGTAACAAGTATAGTAATTGTCATCCTATCGATCATATAAGCATAATATGGCTAATAATATGAGTTAGATTGATAACAATAAGAGTAGTGGGTATAGTAATTGTCGTCCTATCGATCATATAAGCATAATATGGCTAATAATATGAGTTAGATTGATAATAATAAGAGTAACAAGTATAGTAATTGTCGTCCTATCGATCATATAAGCATAATATGGCTAATAATATGAGTTAGATTGATAATAATAAGAGTAATAAGTATAGTAATTATCGTTCTACCGATCATATAAGCATAATATGGTTAATAATATGAGTTAGATTGATAACAGGGAGTGTAATAAGGATAGTAATTGTCGTTCTGTCGATAATATAAGCATAATATGGCTAATAATATGAGTTAGATTGATAATAATGACAGTAATGAGTATAGTAATTGTCGTTCTATCGATCATTTAAGCATAATATGGCTAATAATATGAGTTGGGTTGATAAAAATAAGAATAATAAGTATAGTAATTATCGTTCCTTCGATCACATAAGCATAACATGGCTAATAATATGAGGTGATTGATAATAATAAGACTAATAAGTATAGTAGTTGTCGTTCTATCGATCATGTAAGCATAATATGGCTAATAATATGAGTTAGATTGATAACAATAAGAGTAGTGAGTATAGTATTTGTCGTCCTATCGATCATATAAGCATAATATGGCTAATAATATGAGTTAGATTGATAATAATAAGAGTAACAAGTATAGTAGTTGTCGTCCTATCGATCATATAAGCATAATATGGCTAATAATATGAGTTAGATTGATAATAATAAGAGTAATGAGTATAGTAATTGTCGTTCTATCGATCATATTTGCATAATATGGTTAATAATATGAGTTAGATTGATAATAATAAGAGTAATAAGCATAGTAATTTTCGTCCTATCGATCATATAAGCATAATATGGCTAATAATATGAGTTAGATTGATAACAATAAGAGTAGTGAGTATAGTAATTGTCGTCCTATCGATCATATAAGCATAATATGGCTAATAATATGAGTTAGATTGATAATAATAAGAGTAATAAGTATAGTAATTGTCGTCCTATCGATCATATAAGCATAATATGGCTAATAATATGAGTTACATTGATAACAATAAGAGTAATGAGTATAGTAATTCTCGTTCTATCGATCATATAAGCATAATATGGCTAATAATATGCGTTAGATTGATAATAATAAGACTAATAAGTATAGTAGTTGTCGTTCTATCGATCATATAAGCATAATATGGCTAATAATATGAGTTAGATTGATAACAATAAGAGTAGTCAGTATAGTAATTGTCGTCCTATCGATCATATAAGCATAATATGGCTAATAATATGAGTTAGATTGATAATAATAAGAGTAACAAGTATAGTAATTGTCGTCCTATCGATCATATAAGCATAATATGGCTAATAATATGAGTTACATTGATAACAATAAGAGTAATGAGTATAGTAATTCTCGTTCTATCGATCATATAAGCATAATATGGCTAATAATATGAGTTAGATTGATAATAATGACAGTAATGAGTATAGTAATTGTCGTTCTATCGATCATTTAAGCATAATATGGCTAATAATAAGAGTTAGGTTGATAAAAATAGGAATAATAAGTATAGCAATTATCGCTCCTTCGATCACATAAGCATAACATGGCTAATAATATGAGGTGATTGATAATAATAAGACTAATAAGTATAGTAGTTGTCGTTCTATCGATCATATAAGCATAATATGGCTAATAATATGAGTTAGATTGATAACAATAAGAGTAGTGAGTATAGTAATTGTCGTCCTATCGATCATATAAGCATAATATGGCTAATAATATGAGTTAGATTGATAATAATAAGAGTAACAAGTATAGTAATTGTCGTCCTATCGATCATATAAGCATAAAATGGCTAATAATATGAGTTAGATTGATAATAATAAGAGTAATGAGTATAGTAATTGTCGTTCTATCGATCATATTTGCATAATATGGTTAATAATATAAGTTAGATTGATAATAATAAGAGTAATAAGTATAGCAATTTTCGTCCTATCGATCATATAAGCATAATATGGCTAATAATATGAGTTAGATTGATAACAATAAGAGTAGTGGGTATAGTAATTGTGGTCCTATCGATCATATAAGTATAATATGGCTAATAATATGAGTTAGATTGATAATAATAAGAGTAATAAGTATAGTAATTGTCGTCCTATCGATCATATAAGCATAATATGGTTAATAATATGAGTTAGATTGATAATAATGACAGTAATGAGTATAGTAATTGTCGTTCTATCGATCATTTAAGCATAATATGGCTAATAATATGAGTTAGGTTGATAAAAATAAGAATAATAAGTATAGTAATTATCGTTCCTTCGATCACATAAGCATAACATGGCTAATAATATGAGGTGATTGATAATAATAAGACTAATAAGTATAGTAGTTGTCGTTCTATCGATCATATAAGCATAATATGGCTAATAATATGAGTTAGATTGATAACAATAAGAGTAGTCAGTATAGTAATTGTCGTCCTATCGATCATATAAGCATAATATGGCTAATAATATGAGTTAGATTGATAATAATAAGAGTAACAAGTATAGTAATTGTCGTCCTATCGATCATATAAGCATAATATGGCTAATAATACGAGTTAGATTGATAATAATGACAGTAATGAGTATAGTAATTGTCGTTCTATCGATCATTTAAGCATAATATGGCTAATAATATGAGTTAGGTTGATAAAAGTAAGAATAATAAGTATAGCAATTATCGCTCCTTCGATCACATAAGCATAATATGGCTAATAATTTGAGTTAGATTGATAATAATAAGAGTAACAAGTATAGTAATTGTCGTCCTATCGATCATATAAGCATAATATGGCTAATAATATGAGTTAGATTGAAAATAATGACAGTAATGAGTATAGTAATTGTCGTTCTATCGATCATTTAAGCATAATAAGGCTAAAAATATGAGTTAGGTTGATAAAAATAAGAATAATAAGTACAGCAATTATCGCTCCTTCGATCACATAAGCATAACATGGCTAATAATATGAGGTGATTGATAATAATAAGACTAATAAGTATAGTAGTTGTCGTTCTATCGATCATATAAGCATAATATGGCTAATAATATGAGTTAGATTGATAACAATAAGAGTAGTGAGTATAGTAATTGTCGTCCTATCGATCATATAAGCATAATATGGCTAATAATATGAGTTAGATTGATAATAATAAGTGTAACAAGTATAGTAATTGTCGTCCTATCGATCATATAAGCATAAAATGGCTAATAATATGAGTTAGATTGATAATAATAAGAGTAATGAGTATAGTAATTGTCGTCCTATCGATCATATAAGCATAATATGGCTAATAGTATGAGTTAGATTGATAATAATAAGAGTAGTGAGTATAGTAATTGTCGTTCTATCGATCATATAAGCATAATATGGCTAATAATATGAGTTAGATTGATAATAATAAGAGTAATAAGTATAGTAATTGTCGTCCTATCGATCACATAAGCATAATATGGCTAATAATATGAGTTAATTGATAATGATAAGACTAATAAGTATAGTAATTGTCGTTCTATCGATCATATAAGCATAATATGGCTAATAATATGAGTTAGATTGATAATAATAAGAGTAATAAGTATAGTAATTTTCGTCCTATCGATCATATAAGCATAATATGGTTAATAATATGAGTTAGATTGATAACAATAAGAGTAGTGAGTATAGTAATTGTCGTCCTATCGATCATATAAGTATAATATGGCTAATAATATGAGTTAGATTGATAATAATAAGAGTAATAAGTATAGTGATTGTCGTCCTATCGATCATATAAGCATAATATGGCTAATAATATGAGTTAGATTCATAACAATAAGAGTAGTGAGTATAGTAATTGTCGTCCTATCGATCATATAAGCATAATATGGCTAATAATATGAGTTAGATTGATAATAATAAGAGTAACAAGTATAGTAATTGTCGTCCTATCGATCATATAAGCATAATATGGCTAATAATATGAGTTAGATTGATAATAATAAGAGTAATGAGTATAGTAATTGTCGTTCTATCGATCATATAAGCATAATATGGCTAATAATATGAGTTAGATTGATAATAATAAGAGTAATAAGTATAGTAATTATAGTTCTACCGATCATATAAGCATAATATGGTTAATAATATGAGTTAGATTGATAACAGGGAGTTTAATAAGGATAGTAATTGTCGTTCTGTCGATAATATAAGCATAATATGGCTAATAATATGAGTTAGATTGATAATAATGACAGTAATGAGTATAGTAATTGTCGTTCTATCGATCATTTAAGCATAATATGGCTAATAATATGAGTTGGGTTGATAAAAATAAGAATAATAAATATAGTAATTATCGTTCCTTCGATCACATAAGCATAACATGGCTAATAATATGAGGTGATTGATAATAATAAGACTAATAAGTATAGTAGTTGTCGTTCTATCGATCATGTAAGCATAATATGGCTAATAATATGAGTTAGATTGATAACAATAAGAGTAGTGAGTATAGTAATTGTCGTCCTATCGATCATATAAGCATAATATGGCTAATAATATGAGTTAGATTGATAATAATAAGAGTAATAAGTATAGTAATTGTCGTCCTATCGATCATATAAGCATAATATGGCTAATAATATGAGTTAGATTGATAACAATAAGAGTAGTGAGTATAGTAATTGTCGTCCTATCGATCATATAAGCATAATATGGCTAATAATATGAGTTAGATTGATAATAATAAGAGTAACAAGTATAGTAATTGTCGTCCTATCGATCATATAAGCATAATATGGCTAATAATATGAGTTAGATTGATAATAATAAGAGTAATGAGTATAGTAATTGTCGTTCTATCGATCATATAAGCATAATATGGCTAATAATATGAGTTAGATTGATAATAATAAGAGTAATAAGTATAGTAATTATCGTTCTACCGCTCATATAAGCATAATATGGTTAATAATATGAGTTAGATTGATAACAGGGAGTGTAATAAGGATAGTAATTGTCGTTCTGTCGATAATATAAGCATAATATGGCTAATAATATGAGTTAGATTGATAATAATGACAGTAATGAGTATAGTAATTGTCGTTCTATCGATCATTTAAGCATAATATGGCTAATAATATGAGTTGGGTTGATAAAAATAAGAATAATAAGTATAGTAATTATCGTTCCTTCGATCACATAAGCATAACATGGCTAATAATATGAGGTGATTGATAATAATAAGACTAATAAGTATAGTAGTTGTCGTTCTATCGATCATGTAAGCATAATATGGCTAATAATATGAGTTAGATTGATAACAATAAGAGTAGTGAGTATAGTATTTGTCGTCCTATCGATCATATAAGCATAATATGGCTAATAATATGAGTTAGATTGATAATAATAAGAGTAACAAGTATAGTAATTGTCGTCCTATCGATCATATAAGCATAATATGGCTAATAATATGAGTTAGATTGATAATAATAAGAGTAACAAGTATAGTAGTTGTCGTCCTATCGATCATATAAGCATAATATGGCTAATAATATGAGTTAGATTGATAATAATAAGAGTAATGAGTATAGTAATTGTCGTCCTATCGATCATATAAGCATAATATGGCTAATAATATGAGTTAGATTGATAACAATAAGAGTAGTGAGTATAGTAATTGTCGTCCTATCGATCATATAAGCATAATATGGCTAATAATATGAGTTAGATTGATAATAATAAGAGTAATAAGTATAGTAATTGTCGTCCTATCGATCATATAAGCATAATATGGCTAATAATATGAGTTAGATTGATAACAATAAGAGTAATGAGTATAGTAATTCTCGTTCTATCGATCATATAAGCATAATATGGCTAATAATATGCGTTAGATTGATAATAATAAGAGTAATAAGTATAGTAATTATCGTTCTACCGATCATATAAGCATAATATGGTTAATAATATGAGTTAGATTTAAATAATAAGAGTAATGAGTATAGTAATTGTCGTTCTATCGATCATATAAGCATAATATGGCTAATAATATGGGTTAGATTGATAATAATAAAAGTAATAAGTATAGTAATTATCGTTCTACCGATCATATAAGCATAATATGGTTAATAATATGAGTTAGATTGATAATAATGACAGTAATGAGTATAGTAATTGTCGTTCTATCGATCGTTTAAGCATAATATGGCTAATAATATGAGTTAGGTTGATAAAAATAAGAATAATAAGTATAGTAATTATCGTTCCTTCGATCACATAAGCATAACATGGCTAATAATATGAGGTGATTGATAATAATAAGACTAATAAGTATAGCAGTTGTCGTTCTATCGATCATATAAGCATAATATGGCTACTAATATGAGTTAGATTGATAACAATAAGAGTAGTCAGTATAGTAATTGTCGTCCTATCGATCATATAAGCATAATATGGCTAATAATATGAGTTAGATTGATAATAATAAGAGTAACAAGTATAGTAATTGTCGTCCTATCGATCATATAAGCATAAAATGGCTAATAATATGAGTTAGATTGATAATAATAAGAGTAATGAGTATAGTAATTGTCGTCCTATCGATCATATAAGCATAATATGGCTAATAGTATGAGTTAGATTGATAATAATAAGAGTAGTGAGTATAGTAATTGTCGTCCTATCGATCATATAAGCATAATATGGCTAATAGTATGAGTTAGATTGATAATAATAAGAGTAGTGAGTATAGTAATTGTCGTTCTATCGATCATATAAGCATAATATGGCTAATAATATGAGTTAGATTGATAATAATAAGAGTAATAAGTATAGTAATTGTCGTCCTATCGATCATATAAGCATAATATGGCTAATAATATGAGTTAGATTGATAGTAATAAGAGTAATGAGTATAGTAATTGTCGTTCTATCGATCATATAAGCATAATATGGCTAATAATATGCGTTAGATTGATAATAATAAGAGTAATATGTATAGTAATAATCGTTCTACCGATCATATAAGCATAATATGGTTAATAATATGAGTTAGATTGATAACAGGGAGTGTAATAAGAATAGTAATTGTCGTTCTGTCCATCATATAAGCATAATATGGCTAATAATATGAGTTAGATTGATAATAATAAGAGTAATAAGTATAGTAATTGTCGTCCTATCGATCATATAAGCATAATATGGATAATAGTATGAGTTAGATTGATAATAATAAGAGTAGTGAGTATAGTAA
The DNA here is from genome assembly GCF_050947335.1 of Megachile rotundata. Lineage (NCBI taxonomy): Eukaryota > Metazoa > Arthropoda > Insecta > Hymenoptera > Megachilidae > Megachile > Megachile rotundata. Next base: position 180,015 of record NW_027473478.1, on the reverse strand, counting down.
TTGTCGTTCTATCGATCATATAAGCATAATATGGCTAATAATATGAGTTAGATTGATAATAATAAGAGTAATAAGTATAGTAATTGTCGTCCTATCGATCACATAAGCATAATATGGCTAATAATATGAGTTAGATTGATAATAATAAGAGTAATGAGTATAGTAATTGTCGTTCTATCGATCATATTTGCATAATATGGTTAATAATATGAGTTAGATTGATAATAATAAGAGTAATAAGCATAGTAATTTTCGTCCTATCGATCATATAAGCATAATATGGCTAATAATATGAGTTAGATTGATAACAATAAGAGTAGTGAGTATAGTAATTGTCGTCCTATCGATCATATAAGCATAATATGGCTAATAATATGAGTTAGATTGATAATAATAAGAGTAATAAGTATAGTAATTGTCGTCCTATCGATCATATAAGCATAATATGGCTAATAATATGAGTTACATTGATAACAATAAGAGTAATGAGTATAGTAATTCTCGTTCTATCGATCATATAAGCATAATATGGCTAATAATATGCGTTAGATTGATAATAATAAGAGTAATAAGTATAGTAATTATCGTTCTACCGATCATATAAGCATAATATGGTTAATAATATGAGTTAGATTGATAATAATAAGAGTAATGAGTATAGTAATTGTCGTTCTATCGATCATATAAGAATAATATGGCTAATAATATGGGTTAGATTGATAATAATAAAAGTAATAAGTATAGTAATTATCGTTCTACCGATCATATAAGCATAATATGGTTAATAATATGAGTTAGATTGATAATAATGACAGTAATGAGTATAGTAATTGTCGTTCTATCGATCATATTTGCATAATATGGTTAATAATATGAGTTAGATTGATAATAATAAGAGTAATAAGTATAGCAATTTTCGTCCTATCGATCATATAAGCATAATATGGCTAATAATATGAGTTAGATTGATAATAATAAGAGTAATAAGTATAGTAATTGTCGTCCTATCGATCATGTTAGCATAAAATGGCTAATAATATGAGTTAGATTGATAATAATAAGAGTAATGAGTATAGTAATTGTCGTTCTATCGATCATATTTGCATAATATGGTTAATAATATGAGTTAGATTGATAATAATAAGAGTAATAAGTATAGCAATTTTCGTCCTATCGATCATATAAGCATAATATGGCTAATAATATGAGTTAGGTTGATAACAATAAGAGTAGTGGGTATAGTAATTGTGGTCCTATCGATCATATAAGTATAATATGGCTAATAATATGAGTTAGATTGATAATAATAAGAGTAATAAGTATAGTAATTGTCGTCCTATCGATCATATAAGCATAATATGGTTAATAATATGAGTTAGATTGATAATAGTGACAGTAATGAGTATAGTAATTGTCGTTCTATCGATCATTTAAGCATAATATGGCTAATAATATGAGTTAGGTTGATAAAAATAAGAATAATAAGTATAGTAATTATCGTTCCTTCGATCACATAAGCATAACATGGCTAATAATATGAGGTGATTGATAATAATAAGACTAATAAGTATAGTAGTTGTCGTTCTATCGATCATATAAGCATAATATGGCTAATAATATGAGTTAGATTGATAACAATAAGAGTAGTCAGTATAGTAATTGTCGTCCTATCGATCATATAAGCATAATATGGCTAATAATATGAGTTAGATTGATAATAATAAGAGTAACAAGTATAGTAATTGTCGTCCTATCGATCATATAAGCATAATATGGCTAATAATACGAGTTAGATTGATAATAATGACAGTAATGGGTATAGTAATTGTCGTTCTATCGATCATTTAAGCATAATATGGCTAATAATATGAGTTAGGTTGATAAAAATAAGAATAATAAGTATAGCAATTATCGCTCCTTCGATCACATAAGCATAATATGGCTAATAATTTGAGTTAGATTGATAATAATAAGAGTAACAAGTATAGTAATTGTCGTCCTATCGATCATATAAGCATAATATGGCTAATAATATGAGTTAGATTGATAATAATGACAGTAATGAGTATAGTAATTGTCGTTCTATCGATCATTTAAGCATAATATGGCTAAAAATATGAGTTAGGTTGATAAAAATAAGAATAATAAGTATAGCAATTATCGCTCCTTCGATCACATAAGCATAACATGGCTAATAATATGAGGTGATTGATAATAATAAGACTAATAAGTATAGTAGTTGTCGTTCTATCGATCATATAAGCATAATATGGCTAATAATATGAGTTAGATTGATAACAATAAGAGTAGTGAGTATAGTAATTGTCGTCCTATCGATCATATAAGCATAATATGGCTAATAATATGAGTTAGATTGATAATAATAAGAGTAACAAGTATAGTAATTGTCGTCCTATCGATCATATAAGCATAAAATGGCTAATAATATGAGTTAGATTGATAATAATAAGAGTAATGAGTATAGTAATTGTCGTCCTATCGATCATATAAGCATAATATGGCTAATAGTATGAGTTAGATTGATAATAATAAGAGTAGTGAGTATAGTAATTGTCGTCCTATCGATCATATAAGCATAATATGGCTAATAGTATGAGTTAGATTGATAATAATAAGAGTAGTGAGTATAGTAATTGTCGTTCTATCGATCATATAAGCATAATATGGCTAATAATATGAGTTAGATTGATAATAATAAGAGTAATAAGTATAGTAATTGTCGTCCTATCGATCATATAAGCATAATATGGCTAATAATATGAGTTAGATTGATAATAATAAGAGTAATGAGTATAGTAATTGTCGTTCTATCGATCATATAAGCATAATATGGCTAATAATATGCGTTAGATTGATAATAATAAGAGTAATATGTATAGTAATAATCGTTCTACCGATCATATAAGCATAATATGGTTAATAATATGAGTTAGATTGATAACAGGGAGTGTAATAAGAATAGTAATTGTCGTTCTGTCCATCATATAAGCATAATATGGCTAATAATATGAGTTAGATTGATAATAATAAGAGTAATAAGTATAGTAATTGTCGTCCTATCGATCATATAAGCATAATATGGATAATAGTATGAGTTAGATTGATAATAATAAGAGTAGTGAGTATAGTAATTGTCGTTCTATCGATCATATAAGCATAATATGGCTAATAATATGAGTTAGATTGATAATAATAAGAGTAATAAGTATAGTAATTGTCGTCCTATCGATCACATAAGCATAATATGGCTAATAATATGAGTTAGATTGATAATAATAAGAGTAATGAGTATAGTAATTGTCGTTCTATCGATCATATTTGCATAATATGGTTAATAATATGAGTTAGATTGATAATAATAAGAGTAATAAGCATAGTAATTTTCGTCCTATCGATCATATAAGCATAATATGGCTAATAATATGAGTTAGATTGATAACAATAAGAGTAGTGAGTATAGTAATTGTCGTCCTATCGATCATATAAGCATAATATGGCTAATAATATGAGTTAGATTGATAATAATAAGAGTAATAAGTATAGTAATTGTCGTCCTATCGATCATATAAGCATAATATGGCTAATAATATGAGTTACATTGATAACAATAAGAGTAATGAGTATAGTAATTCTCGTTCTATCGATCATATAAGCATAATATGGCTAATAATATGCGTTAGATTGATAATAATAAGAGTAATAAGTATAGTAATTATCGTTCTACCGATCATATAAGCATAATATGGTTAATAATATGAGTTAGATTGATAATAATAAGAGTAATGAGTATAGTAATTGTCGTTCTATCGATCATATAAGAATAATATGGCTAATAATATGGGTTAGATTGATAATAATAAAAGTAATAAGTATAGTAATTATCGTTCTACCGATCATATAAGCATAATATGGTTAATAATATGAGTTAGATTGATAATAATGACAGTAATGAGTATAGTAATTGTCGTTCTATCGATCATTTAAGCATAATATGGCTAATAATATGAGTCAGGTTGATAAAAATAAGAATAATAAGTATAGTAATTATCGTTCCTTCGATCACATAAGCATAACATGGCTAATAATATGAGGTGATTGATAATAATAAGACTAATAAGTATAGTAGTTGTCGTTCTATCGATCATATATGCATAATATGGCTAATAATATGAGTTAGATTGATAACAATAAGAGTAGTCAGTATAGTAATTGTCGTCCTATCGATCATATAAGCATAATATGGCTAATAATATGAGTTAGATTGATAATAATAAGAGTAACAAGTATAGTAATTGTCGTCCTATCGATCATATAAGCATAATATGGCTAATAATATGAGTTAGATTGATAATAATGACAGTAATGAGTATAGTAATTGTCGTTCTATCGATCATTTAAGCATAATATGGCTAATAATAAGAGTTAGGTTGATAAAAATAGGAATAATAAGTATAGCAATTATCGCTCCTTCGATCACATAAGCATAACATGGCTAATAATATGAGGTGATTGATAATAATAAGACTAATAAGTATAGTAGTTGTCGTTCTATCGATCATATAAGCATAATATGGCTAATAATATGAGTTAGATTGATAACAATAAGAGTAGTGAGTATAGTAATTGTCGTCCTATCGATCATATAAGCATAATATGGCTAATAATATGAGTTAGATTGATAATAATAAGAGTAACAAGTATAGTAATTGTCGTCCTATCGATCATATAAGCATAAAATGGCTAATAATATGAGTTAGATTGATAATAATAAGAGTAATGAGTATAGTAATTGTCGTTCTATCGATCATATTTGCATAATATGGTTAATAATATGAGTTAGATTGATAATAATAAGAGTAATAAGTATAGCAATTTTCGTCCTATCGATCATATAAGCATAATATGGCTAATAATATGAGTTAGATTGATAACAATAAGAGTAGTGGGTATAGTAATTGTGGTCCTATCGATCATATAAGTATAATATGGCTAATAATATGAGTTAGATTGATAATAATAAGAGTAATAAGTATAGTAATTGCGTCCTATCGATCATATAAGCATAATATGGTTAATAATATGAGTTAGATTGATAATAGTGACAGTAATGAGTATAGTAATTGTCGTTCTATCGATCATTTAAGCATAATATGGCTAATAATATGAGTTAGGTTGATAAAAATAAGAATAATAAGTATAGTAATTATCGTTCCTTCGATCACATAAGCATAACATGGCTAATAATATGAGGTGATTGATAATAATAAGACTAATAAGTATAGTAGTTGTCGTTCTATCGATCATATAAGCATAATATGGCTAATAATATGAGTTAGATTGATAACAATAAGAGTAGTCAGTATAGTAATTGTCGTCCTATCGATCATATAAGCATAATATGGCTAATAATATGAGTTAGATTGATAATAATAAGAGTAACAAGTATAGTAATTGTCGTCCTATCGATCATATAAGCATAATATGGCTAATAATACGAGTTAGATTGATAATAATGACAGTAATGGGTATAGTAATTGTCGTTCTATCGATCATTTAAGCATAATATGGCTAATAATATGAGTTAGGTTGATAAAAATAAGAATAATAAGTATAGCAATTATCGCTCCTTCGATCACATAAGCATAATATGGCTAATAATTTGAGTTAGATTGATAATAATAAGAGTAACAAGTATAGTAATTGTCGTCCTATCGATCATATAAGCATAATATGGCTAATAATATGAGTTAGATTGATAATAATGACAGTAATGAGTATAGTAATTGTCGTTCTATCGATCATTTAAGCATAATATGGCTAAAAATATGAGTTAGGTTGATAAAAATAAGAATAATAAGTATAGCAATTATCGCTCCTTCGATCACATAAGCATAACATGGCTAATAATATGAGGTGATTGATAATAATAAGACTAATAAGTATAGTAGTTGTCGTTCTATCGATCATATAAGCATAATATGGCTAATAATATGAGTTAGATTGATAACAATAAGAGTAGTGAGTATAGTAATTGTCGTCCTATCGATCATATGAGCATAATATGGCTAATAATATGAGTTAGATTGATAATAATAAGAGTAACAAGTATAGTAATTGTCGTCCTATCGATCATATAAGCATAAAATGGCTAATAATATGAGTTAGATTGATAATAATAAGAGTAATGAGTATAGTAATTGTCGTCCTATCGATCATATAAGCATAATATGGCTAATAGTATGAGTTAGATTGATAATAATAAGAGTAGTGAGTATAGTAATTGTCGTTCTATCGATCATATAAGCATAATATGGCTAATAATATGAGTTAGATTGATAATAATAAGAGTAATAAGTATAGTAATTGTCGTCCTATCGATCATATAAGCATAATATGGCTAATAATATGAGTTAGATTGATAATAATAAGAGTAATGAGTATAGTAATTGTCGTTCTATCGATCATATAAGCATAATATGGCTAATAATATGCGTTAGATTGATAATAATAAGAGTAATATGTATAGTAATAATCGTTCTACCGATCATATAAGCATAATATGGTTAATAATATGAGTTAGATTGATAACAGGGAGTGTAATAAGAATAGTAATTGTCATTCTGTCCATCATATAAGCATAATATGGCTAATAATATGAGTTAGATTGATAATAATAAGAGTAATGAGTATAGTAATTGTCGTCCTATCGATCATATAAGCGTAATATGGCTAATAATATGAGTTAGATTGATAATAATAAGAGTAATAAGTATAGTATTTGTCGTTCTATCGGTTATATAACCATAATATGGCTAATAATATGAGTCAGATTGATAATAGTGAGTGTAATAAGTATAGTAATTGTCGTTCTATCGATCATATAAGCATAATATTGCTAAAAATATGAGTTAGATTGATAATAATAAGAGTAATGAGTATAGTAATTGTCGTCCTATCGATCATATAAGCATAATATGGCTAATAATATGAGTTAGATTGATAACAGTGAGTGTAATAAGTATAGTAATTGTCGTTCTATCGATCATATAAGCATAATATGGCTAATAATATGAGTTAGATTGATAATAATAAGAGTAATGAGTATAGTAATTGTCGTCCTATCGATCACATAAGCATAATATGGCTAATAATATGAGTTAATTGATAATGATAAGACTAATAAGTATAGTAATTGTCGTTCTATCGATCATATAAGCATAATATGGCTAATAATATGAGTTAGATTGATAATAATAAGAGTAATAAGTATAGTAATTTTCGTCCTATCGATCATATAAGCATAATATGGCTAATAATATGAGTTAGATTGATAACAATAAGAGTAGTGAGTATAGTAATTGTCGTCCTATCGATCATATAAGCATAATATGGCTAATAATATGAGTTAGATTGATAATAATAAGAGTAATAAGTATAGTAATTGTCGTCCTATCGATCATATAAGCATAATATGGCTAATAATATGAGTTAGATTGATAACAATAAGAGTAGTGAGTATAGTAATTGTCGTCCTATCGATCATATAAGCATAATATGGCTAATAATATGAGTTAGATTGATAATAATAAGAGTAACAAGTATAGTAATAGTCGTCCTGTCGATCATATAAGCATAATATGGCTAATAATATGAGTTAGATTGATAATAATAAGAGTAATTAGTATAGTAATTGTCGTTCTATCGATCATATAAGCATAATATGGCTAATAATATGAGTTAGATTGATAATAATAAGAGTAATAAGTATAGTAATTATCGTTCTACCGATCATATAAGCATAATATGGTTAATAATATGAGTTAGATTGATAACAGGGAGTGTAATAAGGATAGTAATTGTCGTTCTGTCGATAATATAAGCATAATATGGCTAATAATATGAGTTAGATTGATAATAATGACAGTAATGAGTATAGTAATTGTCGTTCTATCGATCATTTAAGCATAATATGGCTAATAATATGAGTCAGGTTGATAAAAATAAGAATAATAAGTATAGTAATTATCGTTCCTTCGATCACATAAGCATAACATGGCTAATAATATGAGGTGATTGATAATAATAAGACTAATAAGTATAGTAGTTGTCGTTCTATCGATCATATAAGAATAATATGGCTAATAATATGAGTTAGATTGATAACAATAAGAGTAGTCAGTATAGTAATTGTCGTCCTATCGATCATATAAGCATAATATGGCTAATAATATGAGTTAGATTGATAATAATAAGAGTAACAAGTATAGTAATTGTCATCCTATCGATCATATAAGCATAATATGGCTAATAATATGAGTTAGATTGATAACAATAAGAGTAGTGGGTATAGTAATTGTCGTCCTATCGATCATATAAGCATAATATGGCTAATAATATGAGTTAGATTGATAATAATAAGAGTAACAAGTATAGTAATTGTCGTCCTATCGATCATATAAGCATAATATGGCTAATAATATGAGTTAGATTGATAATAATAAGAGTAATAAGTATAGTAATTATCGTTCTACCGATCATATAAGCATAATATGGTTAATAATATGAGTTAGATTGATAACAGGGAGTGTAATAAGGATAGTAATTGTCGTTCTGTCGATAATATAAGCATAATATGGCTAATAATATGAGTTAGATTGATAATAATGACAGTAATGAGTATAGTAATTGTCGTTCTATCGATCATTTAAGCATAATATGGCTAATAATATGAGTTGGGTTGATAAAAATAAGAATAATAAGTATAGTAATTATCGTTCCTTCGATCACATAAGCATAACATGGCTAATAATATGAGGTGATTGATAATAATAAGACTAATAAGTATAGTAGTTGTCGTTCTATCGATCATGTAAGCATAATATGGCTAATAATATGAGTTAGATTGATAACAATAAGAGTAGTGAGTATAGTATTTGTCGTCCTATCGATCATATAAGCATAATATGGCTAATAATATGAGTTAGATTGATAATAATAAGAGTAACAAGTATAGTAGTTGTCGTCCTATCGATCATATAAGCATAATATGGCTAATAATATGAGTTAGATTGATAATAATAAGAGTAATGAGTATAGTAATTGTCGTTCTATCGATCATATTTGCATAATATGGTTAATAATATGAGTTAGATTGATAATAATAAGAGTAATAAGCATAGTAATTTTCGTCCTATCGATCATATAAGCATAATATGGCTAATAATATGAGTTAGATTGATAACAATAAGAGTAGTGAGTATAGTAATTGTCGTCCTATCGATCATATAAGCATAATATGGCTAATAATATGAGTTAGATTGATAATAATAAGAGTAATAAGTATAGTAATTGTCGTCCTATCGATCATATAAGCATAATATGGCTAATAATATGAGTTACATTGATAACAATAAGAGTAATGAGTATAGTAATTCTCGTTCTATCGATCATATAAGCATAATATGGCTAATAATATGCGTTAGATTGATAATAATAAGACTAATAAGTATAGTAGTTGTCGTTCTATCGATCATATAAGCATAATATGGCTAATAATATGAGTTAGATTGATAACAATAAGAGTAGTCAGTATAGTAATTGTCGTCCTATCGATCATATAAGCATAATATGGCTAATAATATGAGTTAGATTGATAATAATAAGAGTAACAAGTATAGTAATTGTCGTCCTATCGATCATATAAGCATAATATGGCTAATAATATGAGTTAGATTGATAATAATGACAGTAATGAGTATAGTAATTGTCGTTCTATCGATCATTTAAGCATAATATGGCTAATAATAAGAGTTAGGTTGATAAAAATAGGAATAATAAGTATAGCAATTATCGCTCCTTCGATCACATAAGCATAACATGGCTAATAATATGAGGTGATTGATAATAATAAGACTAATAAGTATAGTAGTTGTCGTTCTATCGATCATATAAGCATAATATGGCTAATAATATGAGTTAGATTGATAACAATAAGAGTAGTGAGTATAGTAATTGTCGTCCTATCGATCATATAAGCATAATATGGCTAATAATATGAGTTAGATTGATAATAATAAGAGTAACAAGTATAGTAATTGTCGTCCTATCGATCATATAAGCATAAAATGGCTAATAATATGAGTTAGATTGATAATAATAAGAGTAATGAGTATAGTAATTGTCGTTCTATCGATCATATTTGCATAATATGGTTAATAATATAAGTTAGATTGATAATAATAAGAGTAATAAGTATAGCAATTTTCGTCCTATCGATCATATAAGCATAATATGGCTAATAATATGAGTTAGATTGATAACAATAAGAGTAGTGGGTATAGTAATTGTGGTCCTATCGATCATATAAGTATAATATGGCTAATAATATGAGTTAGATTGATAATAATAAGAGTAATAAGTATAGTAATTGTCGTCCTATCGATCATATAAGCATAATATGGTTAATAATATGAGTTAGATTGATAATAATGACAGTAATGAGTATAGTAATTGTCGTTCTATCGATCATTTAAGCATAATATGGCTAATAATATGAGTTAGGTTGATAAAAATAAGAATAATAAGTATAGTAATTATCGTTCCTTCGATCACATAAGCATAACATGGCTAATAATATGAGGTGATTGATAATAATAAGACTAATAAGTATAGTAGTTGTCGTTCTATCGATCATATAAGCATAATATGGCTAATAATATGAGTTAGATTGATAACAATAAGAGTAGTCAGTATAGTAATTGTCGTCCTATCGATCATATAAGCATAATATGGCTAATAATATGAGTTAGATTGATAATAATAAGAGTAACAAGTATAGTAATTGTCGTCCTATCGATCATATAAGCATAATATGGCTAATAATACGAGTTAGATTGATAATAATGACAGTAATGAGTATAGTAATTGTCGTTCTATCGATCATTTAAGCATAATATGGCTAATAATATGAGTTAGGTTGATAAAAGTAAGAATAATAAGTATAGCAATTATCGCTCCTTCGATCACATAAGCATAATATGGCTAATAATTTGAGTTAGATTGATAATAATAAGAGTAACAAGTATAGTAATTGTCGTCCTATCGATCATATAAGCATAATATGGCTAATAATATGAGTTAGATTGAAAATAATGACAGTAATGAGTATAGTAATTGTCGTTCTATCGATCATTTAAGCATAATAAGGCTAAAAATATGAGTTAGGTTGATAAAAATAAGAATAATAAGTACAGCAATTATCGCTCCTTCGATCACATAAGCATAACATGGCTAATAATATGAGGTGATTGATAATAATAAGACTAATAAGTATAGTAGTTGTCGTTCTATCGATCATATAAGCATAATATGGCTAATAATATGAGTTAGATTGATAACAATAAGAGTAGTGAGTATAGTAATTGTCGTCCTATCGATCATATAAGCATAAAATGGCTAATAATATGAGTTAGATTGATAATAATAAGAGTAATGAGTATAGTAATTGTCGTCCTATCGATCATATAAGCATAATATGGCTAATAGTATGAGTTAGATTGATAATAATAAGAGTAGTGAGTATAGTAATTGTCGTTCTATCGATCATATAAGCATAATATGGCTAATAATATGAGTTAGATTGATAATAATAAGAGTAATAAGTATAGTAATTGTCGTCCTATCGATCACATAAGCATAATATGGCTAATAATATGAGTTAATTGATAATGATAAGACTAATAAGTATAGTAATTGTCGTTCTATCGATCATATAAGCATAATATGGCTAATAATATGAGTTAGATTGATAATAATAAGAGTAATAAGTATAGTAATTTTCGTCCTATCGATCATATAAGCATAATATGGCTAATAATATGAGTTAGATTGATAACAATAAGAGTAGTGAGTATAGTAATTGTCGTCCTATCGATCATATAAGTATAATATGGCTAATAATATGAGTTAGATTGATAATAATAAGAGTAATAAGTATAGTGCTTGTCGTCCTATCGATCATATAAGCATAATATGGCTAATAATATGAGTTAGATTCATAACAATAAGAGTAGTGAGTATAGTAATTGTCGTCCTATCGATCATATAAGCATAATATGGCTAATAATATGAGTTAGATTGATAATAATAAGAGTAACAAGTATAGTAATTGTCGTCCTATCGATCATATAAGCATAATATGGCTAATAATATGAGTTAGATTGATAATAATAAGAGTAATGAGTATAGTAATTGTCGTTCTATCGATCATATAAGCATAATATGGCTAATAATATGAGTTAGATTGATAATAATAAGAGTAATAAGTATAGTAATTATAGTTCTACCGATCATATAAGCATAATATGGTTAATAATATGAGTTAGATTGATAACAGGGAGTTTAATAAGGATAGTAATTGTCGTTCTGTCGATAATATAAGCATAATATGGCTAATAATATGAGTTAGATTGATAATAATGACAGTAATGAGTATAGTAATTGTCGTTCTATCGATCATTTAAGCATAATATGGCTAATAATATGAGTTGGGTTGATAAAAATAAGAATAATAAATATAGTAATTATCGTTCCTTCGATCACATAAGCATAACATGGCTAATAATATGAGGTGATTGATAATAATAAGACTAATAAGTATAGTAGTTGTCGTTCTATCGATCATGTAAGCATAATATGGCTAATAATATGAGTTAGATTGATAACAATAAGAGTAGTGAGTATAGTAATTGTCGTCCTATCGATCATATAAGCATAATATGGCTAATAATATGAGTTAGATTGATAATAATAAGAGTAATAAGTATAGTAATTGTCGTCCTATCGATCATATAAGCATAATATGGCTAATAATATGAGTTAGATTGATAACAATAAGAGTAGTGAGTATAGTAATTGTCGTCCTATCGATCATATAAGCATAATATGGCTAATAATATGAGTTAGATTGATAATAATAAGAGTAACAAGTATAGTAATTGTCGTCCTATCGATCATATAAGCATAATATGGCTAATAATATGAGTTAGATTGATAATAATAAGAGTAATGAGTATAGTAATTGTCGTTCTATCGATCATATAAGCATAATATGGCTAATAATATGAGTTAGATTGATAATAATAAGAGTAATAAGTATAGTAATTATCGTTCTACCGCTCATATAAGCATAATATGGTTAATAATATGAGTTAGATTGATAACAGGGAGTGTAATAAGGATAGTAATTGTCGTTCTGTCGATAATATAAGCATAATATGGCTAATAATATGAGTTAGATTGATAATAATGACAGTAATGAGTATAGTAATTGTCGTTCTATCGATCATTTAAGCATAATATGGCTAATAATATGAGTTGGGTTGATAAAAATAAGAATAATAAGTATAGTAATTATCGTTCCTTCGATCACATAAGCATAACATGGCTAATAATATGAGGTGATTGATAATAATAAGACTAATAAGTATAGTAGTTGTCGTTCTATCGATCATGTAAGCATAATATGGCTAATAATATGAGTTAGATTGATAACAATAAGAGTAGTGAGTATAGTATTTGTCGTCCTATCGATCATATAAGCATAATATGGCTAATAATATGAGTTAGATTGATAATAATAAGAGTAACAAGTATAGTAATTGTCGTCCTATCGATCATATAAGCATAATATGGCTAATAATATGAGTTAGATTGATAATAATAAGAGTAACAAGTATAGTAGTTGTCGTCCTATCGATCATATAAGCATAATATGGCTAATAATATGAGTTAGATTGATAATAATAAGAGTAATGAGTATAGTAATTGTCGTCCTATCGATCATATAAGCATAATATGGCTAATAATATGAGTTAGATTGATAACAATAAGAGTAGTGAGTATAGTAATTGTCGTCCTATCGATCATATAAGCATAATATGGCTAATAATATGAGTTAGATTGATAATAATAAGAGTAATAAGTATAGTAATTGTCGTCCTATCGATCATATAAGCATAATATGGCTAATAATATGAGTTAGATTGATAACAATAAGAGTAATGAGTATAGTAATTCTCGTTCTATCGATCATATAAGCATAATATGGCTAATAATATGCGTTAGATTGATAATAATAAGAGTAATAAGTATAGTAATTATCGTTCTACCGATCATATAAGCATAATATGGTTAATAATATGAGTTAGATTGATAATAATAAGAGTAATGAGTATAGTAATTGTCGTTCTATCGATCATATAAGCATAATATGGCTAATAATATGGGTTAGATTGATAATAATAAAAGTAATAAGTATAGTAATTATCGTTCTACCGATCATATAAGCATAATATGGTTAATAATATGAGTTAGATTGATAATAATGACAGTAATGAGTATAGTAATTGTCGTTCTATCGATCGTTTAAGCATAATATGGCTAATAATATGAGTTAGGTTGATAAAAATAGGAATAATAAGTATAGTAATTATCGTTCCTTCGATCACATAAGCATAACATGGCTAATAATATGAGGTGATTGATAATAATAAGACTAATAAGTATAGTAGTTGTCGTTCTATCGATCATGTAAGCATAATATGGCTAATAATATGAGTTAGATTGATAACAATAAGAGTAGTGAGTATAGTATTTGTCGTCCTATCGATCATATAAGCATAATATGGCTAATAATATGAGTTAGATTGATAATAATAAGAGTAACAAGTATAGTAGTTGTCGTCCTATCGATCATATAAGCATAATATGGCTAATAATATGAGTTAGATTGATAATAATAAGAGTAATGAGTATAGTAATTGTCGTTCTATCGATCATATTTGCATAATATGGTTAATAATATGAGTTAGATTGATAATAATAAGAGTAATAAGCATAGTAATTTTCGTCCTATCGATCATATAAGCATAATATGGCTAATAATATGAGTTAGATTGATAACAATAAGAGTAGTGAGTATAGTAATTGTCGTCCTATCGATCATATAAGCATAATATGGCTAATAATATGAGTTAGATTGATAATAATAAGAGTAATAAGTATAGTAATTGTCGTCCTATCGATCATATAAGCATAATATGGCTAATAATATGAGTTACATTGATAACAATAAGAGTAACGAGTATAGTAATTCTCGTTCTATCGATCATATAAGCATAATATGGCTAATAATATGCGTTAGATTGATAATAATAAGAGTAATAAGTATAGTAATTATCGTTCTACCGATCATATAAGCATAATATGGTTAATAATATGAGTTAGATTGATAATAATAAGAGTAATGAGTATAGTAATTGTCGTTCTATCGATCATATAAGAGTAATATGGCTAATAATATGGGTTAGATTGATAATAATAAAAGTAATAAGTATAGTAATTATCGTTCTACCGATCATATAAGCATAATATGGTTAATAATATGAGTTAGATTGATAATAATGACAGTAATGAGTATAGTAATTGTCGTTCTATCGATCATTTAAGCATAATATGGCTAATAATATGAGTCAGGTTGATAAAAATAAGAATAATAAGTATAGTAATTATCGTTCCATCGATCACATAAGCATAACATGGCTAATAATATGAGGTGATTGATAATAATAAGACTAATAAGTATAGTAGTTGTCGTTCTATCGATCATATAAGCATAATATGGCTAATAATATGAGTTAGATTGATAACAATAAGAGTAGTCAGTATAGTAATTGTCGTCCTATCGATCATATAAGCATAATATGGCTAATAATATGAGTTAGATTGATAATAATAAGAGTAACAAGTATAGTAATTGTCGTCCTATCGATCATATAAGCATAATATGGCTAATAATATGAGTTAGATTGATAATAATGACAGTAATGAGTATAGTAATTGTCGTTCTATCGATCATATAAGCATAATATGGCTAATAATATGCGTTAGATTGATAATAATAAGAGTAATAAGTATAGTAATTATCGTTCTACCGATCATATAAGCATAATATGGTTAATAATATGAGTTAGATTGATAATAATAAGAGTAATGAGTATAGTAATTGTCGTTCTATCGATCATATAAGAATAATATGGCTAATAATATGGGTTAGATTGATAATAATAAAAGTAATAAGTATAGTAATTATCGTTCTACCGATCATATAAGCATAATATGGTTAATAATATGAGTTAGATTGATAATAATGACAGTAATGAGTATAGTAATTGTCGTTCTATCGATCATTTAAGCATAATATGGCTAATAATATGAGTCAGGTTGATAAAAATAAGAATAATAAGTATAGTAATTATCGTTCCTTCGAGCACATAAGCATAACATGGCTAATAATATGAGGTGATTGATAATAATAAGACTAATAAGTATAGTAGTTGTCGTTCTATCGATCATATAAGCATAATATGGCTAATAATATGAGTTAGATTGATAACAATAAGAGTAGTCAGTATAGTAATTGTCGTCCTATCGATCATATAAGCATAATATGGCTAATAATATGAGTTAGATTGATAATAATAAGAGTAACAAGTATAGTAATTGTCGTCCTATCGATCATATAAGCATAATATGGCTAATAATATGAGTTAGATTGATAATAATGACAGTAATGAGTATAGTAATTGTCGTTCTATCGATCATTTAAGCATAATATGGCTAATAATAAGAGTTAGGTTGATAAAAATAGGAATAATAAGTATAGCAATTATCGCTCCTTCGATCACATAAGCATAACATGGCTAATAATATGAGGTGATTGATAATAATAAGACTAATAAGTATAGTAGTTGTCGTTCTATCGATCATATAAGCATAATATGGCTAATAATATGAGTTAGATTGATAACAATAAGAGTAGTGAGTATAGTAATTGTCGTCCTATCGATCATATAAGCATAATATGGCTAATAATATGAGTTAGATTGATAATAATAAGAGTAACAAGTAAAGTAATTGTCGTCCTATCGATCATATAAGCATAAAATGGCTAATAATATGAGTTAGATTGATAATAATAAGAGTAATGAGTATAGTAATTGTCGTTCTATCGATCATATTTGCATAATATGGTTAATAATATGAGTTAGATTGATAATAATAAGAGTAATAAGTATAGCAATTTTCGTCCTATCGATCATATAAGCATAATATGGCTAATAATATGAGTTAGATTGATAACAATAAGAGTAGTGGGTATAGTAATTGTGGTCCTATCGATCATATAAGTATAATATGGCTAATAATATGAGTTAGATTGATAATAATAAGAGTAATAAGTATAGTAATTGTCGTCCTATCGATCATATAAGCATAATATGGTTAATAATATGAGTTAGATTGATAATAATGACAGTAATGAGTATAGTAATTGTCGTTCTATCGATCATTTAAGCATAATATGGCTAATAATATGAGTTAGGTTGATAAAAATAAGAATAATAAGTATAGTAATTATCGTTCCTTCGATCACATAAGCATAACATGGCTAATAATATGAGGTGATTGATAATAATAAGACTAATAAGTATAGTAGTTGTCGTTCTATCGATCATATAAGCATAATATGGCTAATAATATGAGTTAGATTGATAACAATAAGAGTAGTCAGTATAGTAATTGTCGTCCTATCGATCATATAAGCATAATATGGCTAATAATATGAGTTAGATTGATAATAATAAGAGTAACAAGTATAGTAATTGTCGTCCTATCGATCATATAAGCATAATATGGCTAATAATACGAGTTAGATTGATAATAATGACAGTAATGAGTATAGTAATTGTCGTTCTATCGATCATTTAAGCATAATATGGCTAATAATATGAGTTAGGTTGATAAAAATAAGAATAATAAGTATAGCAATTATCGCTCCTTCGATCACATAAGCATAATATGGCTAATAATTTGAGTTAGATTGATAATAATAAGAGTAACAAGTATAGTAATTGTCGTCCTATCGATCATATAAGCATAATATGGCTAATAATATGAGTTAGATTGATAATAATGACAGTAATGAGTATAGTAATTGTCGTTCTATCGATCATTTAAGCATAATATGGCTAAAAATATGAGTTAGGTTGATAAAAATAAGAATAATAAGTACAGCAATTATCGCTCCTTCGATCACATAAGCATAACATGGCTAATAATATGAGGTGATTGATAATAATAAGACTAATAAGTATAGTAGTTGTCGTTCTATCGATCATATAAGCATAATATGGCTAATAATACGAGTTAGATTGATAATAATGACAGTAATGAGTATAGTAATTGTCGTTCTATCGATCATTTAAGCATAATATGGCTAATAATATGAGTTAGATTGATAATAATAAGTGTAACAAGTATAGTAATTGTCGTCCTATCGATCATATAAGCATAAAATGGCTAATAATATGAGTTAGATTGATAATAATAAGAGTAATGAGTATAGTAATTGTCGTCCTATCGATCATATAAGCATAATATGGCTAATAGTATGAGTTAGATTGATAATAATAAGAGTAGTGAGTATAGTAATTGTCGTTCTATCGATCATATAAGCATAATATGGCTAATAATATGAGTTAGATTGATAATAATAAGAGTAATAAGTATAGTAATTGTCGTCCTATCGATCACATAAGCATAATATGGCTAATAATATGAGTTAATTGATAATGATAAGACTAATAAGTATAGTAATTGTCGTTCTATCGATCATATAAGCATAATATGGCTAATAATATGAGTTAGATTGATAATAATAAGAGTAATAAGTATAGTAATTTTTTGTCCTATCGATCATATAAGCATAATATGGCTAATAATATGAGTTAGATTGATAACAATAAGAGTAGTGAGTATAGTAATTGTCGTCCTATCGATCATATAAGTATAATATGGCTAATATTATGAGTTAGATTGATAATAATAAGAGTAATAAGTATAGTGATTGTCGTCCTATCGATCATATAAGCATAATATGGCTAATAATATGAGTTAGATTGATAACAATAAGAGTAGTGAGTATAGTAATTGTCGTCCTATCGATCATATAAGCATAATATGGCTAATAATATGAGTTAGATTGATAATAATAAGAGTAACAAGTATAGTAATTGTCGTCCTATCGATCATATAAGCATAATATGGCTAATAATATGAGTTAGATTGATAATAATAAGAGTAATGAGTATAGTAATTGTCGTTCTATCGATCATATAAGCATAATATGGCCAATAATATGAGTTAGATTGATAATAATAAGAGTAATAAGTATAGTAATTATAGTTCTACCGATCATATAAGCATAATATGGTTAATAATATGAGTTAGATTGATAACAGGGAGTGTAATAAGGATAGTAATTGTCGTTCTGTCGATAATATAAGCATAATATGGCTAATAATATGAGTTAGATTGATAATAATGACAGTAATGAGTATAGTAATTGTCGTTCTATCGATCATTTAAGCATAATATGGCTAATAATATGAGTTGGGTTGATAAAAATAAGAATAATAAATATAGTAATTATCGTTCCTTCGATCACATAAGCATAACATGGCTAATAATATGAGGTGATTGATAATAATAAGACTAATAAGTATAGTAGTTGTCGTTCTATCGATCATGTAAGCATAATATGGCTAATAATATGAGTTAGATTGATAACAATAAGAGTAGTGAGTATAGTAATTGTCGTCCTATCGATCATATAAGCATAATATGGCTAATAATATGAGTTAGATTGATAATAATAAGAGTAATAAGTATAGTAATTGTCGTCCTATCGATCATATAAGCATAATATGGCTAATAATATGAGTTAGATTGATAACAATAAGAGTAGTGAGTATAGTAATTGTCGTCCTATCGATCATATAAGCATAATATGGCTAATAATATGAGTTAGATTGATAATAATAAGAGTAACAAGTATAGTAATTGTCGTCCTATCGATCATATAAGCATAATATGGCTAATAATATGAGTTAGATTGATAATAATAAGAGTAATGAGTATAGTAATTGTCGTTCTATCGATCATATAAGCATAATATGGCTAATAATATGAGTTAGATTGATAATAATAAGAGTAATAAGTATAGTAATTATCGTTCTACCGCTCATATAAGCATAATATGGTTAATAATATGAGTTAGATTGATAACAGGGAGTGTAATAAGGATAGTAATTGTCGTTCTGTCGATAATATAAGCATAATATGGCTAATAATATGAGTTAGATTGATAATAATGACAGTAATGAGTATAGTAATTGTCGTTCTATCGATCATTTAAGCATAATATGGCTAATAATATGAGTTGGGTTGATAAAAATAAGAATAATAAGTATAGTAATTATCGTTCCTTCGATCACATAAGCATAACATGGCTAATAATATGAGGTGATTGATAATAATAAGACTAATAAGTATAGTAGTTGTCGTTCTATCGATCATGTAAGCATAATATGGCTAATAATATGAGTTAGATTGATAACAATAAGAGTAGTGAGTATAGTATTTGTCGTCCTATCGATCATATAAGCATAATATGGCTAATAATATGAGTTAGATTGATAATAATAAGAGTAACAAGTATAGTAATTGTCGTCCTATCGATCATATAAGCATAATATGGCTAATAATATGAGTTAGATTGATAATAATAAGAGTAACAAGTATAGTAGTTGTCGTCCTATCGATCATATAAGCATAATATGGCTAATAATATGAGTTAGATTGATAATAATAAGAGTAATGAGTATAGTAATTGTCGTCCTATCGATCATATAAGCATAATATGGCTAATAATATGAGTTAGATTGATAACAATAAGAGTAGTGAGTATAGTAATTGTCGTCCTATCGATCATATAAGCATAATATGGCTAATAATATGAGTTAGATTGATAATAATAAGAGTAATAAGTATAGTAATTGTCGTCCTATCGATCATATAAGCATAATATGGCTAATAATATGAGTTAGATTGATAACAATAAGAGTAATGAGTATAGTAATTCTCGTTCTATCGATCATATAAGCATAATATGGCTAATAATATGCGTTAGATTGATAATAATAAGAGTAATAAGTATAGTAATTATCGTTCTACCGATCATATAAGCATAATATGGTTAATAATATGAGTTAGATTGATAATAATAAGAGTAATGAGTATAGTAATTGTCGTTCTATCGATCATATAAGCATAATATGGCTAATAATATGGGTTAGATTGATAATAATAAAAGTAATAAGTATAGTAATTATCGTTCTACCGATCATATAAGCATAATATGGTTAATAATATGAGTTAGATTGATAATAATGACAGTAATGAGTATAGTAATTGTCGTTCTATCGATCGTTTAAGCATAATATGGCTAATAATATGAGTTAGGTTGATAAAAATAAGAATAATAAGTATAGTAATTATCGTTCCTTCGATCACATAAGCATAACATGGCTAATAATATGAGGTGATTGATAATAATAAGACTAATAAGTATAGTAGTTGTCGTTCTATCGATCATATAAGCATAATATGGCTACTAATATGAGTTAGATTGATAACAATAAGAGTAGTCAGTATAGTAATTGTCGTCCTATCGATCATATAAGCATAATATGGCTAATAATATGAGTTAGATTGATAATAATAAGAGTAACAAGTATAGTAATTGTCGTCCTATCGATCATATAAGCATAATATGGCTAATAATATGAGTTAGATTGATAATAATGACAGTAATGAGTATAGTAATTGTCGTTCTATCGATCATTTAAGCATAATATGGCTAATAATATGAGTTAGGTTGATAAAAATAGGAATAATAAGTATAGTAATTATCGTTCCTTCGATCACATAAGCATAACATGGCTAATAATATGAGGTGATTGATAATAATAAGACTAATAAGTATAGTAGTTGTCGTTCTATCGATCATGTAAGCATAATATGGCTAATAATATGAGTTAGATTGATAACAATAAGAGTAGTGAGTATAGTATTTGTCGTCCTATCGATCATATAAGCATAATATGGCTAATAATATGAGTTAGATTGATAATAATAAGAGTAACAAGTATAGTAGTTGTCGTCCTATCGATCATATAAGCATAATATGGCTAATAATATGAGTTAGATTGATAATAATAAGAGTAATGAGTATAGTAATTGTCGTTCTATCGATCATATTTGCATAATATGGTTAATAATATGAGTTAGATTGATAATAATAAGAGTAATAAGCATAGTAATTTTCGTCCTATCGATCATATAAGCATAATATGGCTAATAATATGAGTTAGATTGATAACAATAAGAGTAGTGAGTATAGTAATTGTCGTCCTATCGATCATATAAGCATAATATGGCTAATAATATGAGTTAGATTGATAATAATAAGAGTAATAAGTATAGTAATTGTCGTCCTATCGATCATATAAGCATAATATGGCTAATAATATGAGTTACATTGATAACAATAAGAGTAACGAGTATAGTAATTCTCGTTCTATCGATCATATAAGCATAATATGGCTAATAATATGCGTTAGATTGATAATAATAAGAGTAATAAGTATAGTAATTATCGTTCTACCGATCATATAAGCATAATATGGTTAATAATATGAGTTAGATTGATAATAATAAGAGTAATGAGTATAGTAATTGTCGTTCTATCGATCATATAAGAATAATATGGCTAATAATATGGGTTAGATTGATAATAATAAAAGTAATAAGTATAGTAATTATCGTTCTACCGATCATATAAGCATAATATGGTTAATAATATGAGTTAGATTGATAATAATGACAGTAATGAGTATAGTAATTGTCGTTCTATCGATCATTTAAGCATAATATGGCTAATAATATGAGTCAGGTTGATAAAAATAAGAATAATAAGTATAGTAATTATCGTTCCTTCGATCACATAAGCATAACATGGCTAATAATATGAGGTGATTGATAATAATAAGACTAATAAGTATAGTAGTTGTCGTTCTATCGATCATATAAGCATAATATGGCTAATAATATGAGTTAGATTGATAACAATAAGAGTAGTCAGTATAGTAATTGTCGTCCTATCGATCATATAAGCATAATATGGCTAATAATATGAGTTAGATTGATAATAATAAGAGTAACAAGTATAGTAATTGTCGTCCTATCGATCATATAAGCATAATATGGCTAATAATATGAGTTAGATTGATAATAATGACAGTAATGAGTATAGTAATTGTCGTTCTATCGATCATTTAAGCATAATATGGCTAATAATAAGAGTTAGGTTGATAAAAATAGGAATAATAAGTATAGCAATTATCGCTCCTTCGATCACATAAGCATAACATGGCTAATAATATGAGGTGATTGATAATAATAAGACTAATAAGTATAGTAGTTGTCGTTCTATCGATCATATAAGCATAATATGGCTAATAATATGAGTTAGATTGATAACAATAAGAGTAGTGAGTATAGTAATTGTCGTCCTATCGATCATATAAGCATAATATGGCTAATAATATGAGTTAGATTGATAATAATAAGAGTAACAAGTAAAGTAATTGTCGTCCTATCGATCATATAAGCATAAAATGGCTAATAATATGAGTTAGATTGATAATAATAAGAGTAATGAGTATAGTAATTGTCGTTCTATCGATCATATTTGCATAATATGGTTAATAATATGAGTTAGATTGATAATAATAAGAGTAATAAGTATAGCAATTTTCGTCCTATCGATCATATAAGCATAATATGGCTAATAATATGAGTTAGATTGATAACAATAAGAGTAGTGGGTATAGTAATTGTGGTCCTATCGATCATATAAGTATAATATGGCTAATAATATGAGTTAGATTGATAATAATAAGAGTAATAAGTATAGTAATTGTCGTCCTATCGATCATATAAGCATAATATGGTTAATAATATGAGTTAGATTGATAATAATGACAGTAATGAGTATAGTAATTGTCGTTCTATCGATCATTTAAGCATAATATGGCTAATAATATGAGTTAGGTTGATAAAAATAAGAATAATAAGTATAGTAATTATCGTTCCTTCGATCACATAAGCATAACATGGCTAATAATATGAGGTGATTGATAATAATAAGACTAATAAGTATAGTAGTTGTCGTTCTATCGATCATATAAGCATAATATGGCTAATAATATGAGTTAGATTGATAACAATAAGAGTAGTCAGTATAGTAATTGTCGTCCTATCGATCATATAAGCATAATATGGCTAATAATATGAGTTAGATTGATAATAATAAGAGTAACAAGTATAGTAATTGTCGTCCTATCGATCATATAAGCATAATATGGCTAATAATACGAGTTAGATTGATAATAATGACAGTAATGAGTATAGTAATTGTCGTTCTATCGATCATTTAAGCATAATATGGCTAATAATATGAGTTAGGTTGATAAAAATAAGAATAATAAGTATAGCAATTATCGCTCCTTCGATCACATAAGCATAATATGGCTAATAATTTGAGTTAGATTGATAATAATAGGAGTAACAAGTATAGTAATTGTCGTCCTATCGATCATATAAGCATAATATGGCTAATAATATGAGTTAGATTGATAATAATGACAGTAATGAGTATAGTAATTGTCGTTCTATCGATCATTTAAGCATAATATGGCTAAAAATATGAGTTAGGTTGATAAAAATAAGAATAATAAGTACAGCAATTATCGCTCCTTCGATCACATAAGCATAACATGGCTAATAATATGAGGTGATTTATAATAATAAGACTAATAAGTATAGTAGTTGTCGTTCTATCGATCATATAAGCATAATATGGCTAATAATACGAGTTAGATTGATAATAATGACAGTAATGAGTATAGTAATTGTCGTTCTATCGATCATTTAAGCATAATATGGCTAATAATATGAGTTAGATTGATAATAATAAGTGTAACAAGTATAGTAATTGTCGTCCTATCGATCATATAAGCATAAAATGGCTAATAATATGAGTTAGATTGATAATAATAAGAGTAATGAGTATAGTAATTGTCGTCCTATCGATCATATAAGCATAATATGGCTAATAGTATGAGTTAGATTGATAATAATAAGAGTAGTGAGTATAGTAATTGTCGTTCTATCGATCATATAAGCATAATATGGCTAATAATATGAGTTAGATTGATAATAATAAGAGTAATAAGTATAGTAATTGTCGTCCTATCGATCACATAAGCATAATATGGCTAATAATATGAGTTAATTGATAATGATAAGACTAATAAGTATAGTAATTGTCGTTCTATCGATCATATAAGCATAATATGGCTAATAATATGAGTTAGATTGATAATAATAAGAGTAATAAGTATAGTAATTTTTTGTCGTATCGATCATATAAGCATAATATGGCTAATAATATGAGTTAGATTGATAACAATAAGAGTAGTGAGTATAGTAATTGTCGTCCTATCGATCATATAAGTATAATATGGCTAATATTATGAGTTAGATTGATAATAATAAGAGTAATAAGTATAGTGATTGTCGTCCTATCGATCATATAAGCATAATATGGCTAATAATATGAGTTAGATTGATAATAATAAGAGTAACAAGTATAGTAATTGTCGTCCTATCGATCATATAAGCATAATATGGCTAATAATATGAGTTAGATTGATAATAATAAGAGTAACAAGTATTGTAATTGTCGTCCTATCGATCATATAAGCATAATATGGCTAATAATATGAGTTAGATTGATAATAATAAGAGTAATGAGTATAGTAATTGTCGTTCTATCGATCATATAAGCATAATATGGCCAATAATATGAGTTAGATTGATAATAATAAGAGTAATAAGTATAGTAATTATAGTTCTACCGATCATATAAGCATAATATGGTTAATAATATGAGTTAGATTGATAACAGGGAGTGTAATAAGGATAGTAATTGTCGTTCTGTCGATAATATAAGCATAATATGGCTAATAATATGAGTTAGATTGATAATAATAAGAGTAACAAGTATAGTAATTGTCGTCCTATCGATCATATAAGCATAATATGGCTAATAATATGAGTTAGATTGATAATAATAAGAGTAATGAGTATAGTAATTGTCGTTCTATCGATCATATAAGCATAATATGGCTAATAATATGAGTTAGATTGATAATAATAAGAGTAATAAGTATAGTAATTATCGTTCTACCGATCATATAAGCATAATATGGTTAATAATATGAGTTAGATTGATAACAGGGAGTGTAATAAGGATAGTAATTGTCGTTCTGTCGATAATATAAGCATAATATGGCTAATAATATGAGTTAGATTGATAATAATGACAGTAATGAGTATAGTAATTGTCGTTCTATCGATCATTTAAGCATAATATGGCTAATAATATGAGTTGGGTTGATAAAAATAAGAATAATAAGTATAGTAATTATCGTTCCTTCGATCACATAAGCATAACATGGCTAATAATATGAGGTGATTGATAATAATAAGACTAATAAGTATAGTAGTTGTCGTTCTATCGATCATGTAAGCATAATATGGCTAATAATATGAGTTAGATTGATAACAATAAGAGTAGTGAGTATAGTATTTGTCGTCCTATCGATCATATAAGCATAATATGGCTAATAATATGAGTTAGATTGATAATAATAAGAGTAACAAGTATAGTAATTGTCGTCCTATCGATCATATAAGCATAATATGGCTAATAATATGAGTTAGATTGATAATAATAAGAGTAACAAGTATAGTAGTTGTCGTCCTATCGATCATATAAGCATAATATGGCTAATAATATGAGTTAGATTGATAATAATAAGAGTAATGAGTATAGTAATTGTCGTCCTATCGATCATATAAGCATAATATGGCTAATAATATGAGTTAGATTGATAATAATAAGAGTAACAAGTATAGTAATTGTCGTCCTATCGATCATATAAGCATAATATGGCTAATAATATGAGTTAGATTGATAATAATGACAGTAATGAGTATAGTAATTGTCGTTCTATCGATCATTTAAGCATAATATGGCTAATAATATGAGTTAGGTTGATAAAAATAGGAATAATAAGTATAGTAATTATCGTTCCTTCGATCACATAAGCATAACATGGCTAATAATATGAGGTGATTGATAATAATAAGACTAATAAGTATAGTAGTTGTCGTTCTATCGATCATGTAAGCATAATATGGCTAATAATATGAGTTAGATTGATAACAATAAGAGTAGTGAGTATAGTATTTGTCGTCCTATCGATCATATAAGCATAATATGGCTAATAATATGAGTTAGATTGATAATAATAAGAGTAACAAGTATAGTAGTTGTCGTCCTATCGATCATATAAGCATAATATGGCTAATAATATGAGTTAGATTGATAATAATAAGAGTAATGAGTATAGTAATTGTCGTTCTATCGATCATATTTGCATAATATGGTTAATAATATGAGTTAGATTGATAATAATAAGAGTAATAAGCATAGTAATTTTCGTCCTATCGATCATATAAGCATAATATGGCTAATAATATGAGTTAGATTGATAACAATAAGAGTAGTGAGTATAGTAATTGTCGTCCTATCGATCATATAAGCATAATATGGCTAATAATATGAGTTAGATTGATAATAATAAGAGTAATAAGTATAGTAATTGTCGTCCTATCGATCATATAAGCATAATATGGCTAATAATATGAGTTACATTGATAACAATAAGAGTAACGAGTATAGTAATTCTCGTTCTATCGATCATATAAGCATAATATGGCTAATAATATGCGTTAGATTGATAATAATAAGAGTAATAAGTATAGTAATTATCGTTCTACCGATCATATAAGCATAATATGGTTAATAATATGAGTTAGATTGATAATAATAAGAGTAATGAGTATAGTAATTGTCGTTCTATCGATCATATAAGAATAATATGGCTAATAATATGGGTTAGATTGATAATAATAAAAGTAATAAGTATAGTAATTATCGTTCTACCGATCATATAAGCATAATATGGTTAATAATATGAGTTAGATTGATAATAATGACAGTAATGAGTATAGTAATTGTCGTTCTATCGATCATTTAAGCATAATATGGCTAATAATATGAGTCAGGTTGATAAAAATAAGAATAATAAGTATAGTAATTATCGTTCCTTCGATCACATAAGCATAACATGGCTAATAATATGAGGTGATTGATAATAATAAGACTAATAAGTATAGTAGTTGTCGTTCTATCGATCATATAAGCATAATATGGCTAATAATATGAGTTAGATTGATAACAATAAGAGTAGTCAGTATAGTAATTGTCGTCCTATCGATCATATAAGCATAATATGGCTAATAATGTGAGTTAGATTGATAATAATGACAGTAATGAGTATAGTAATTGTCGTTCTATCGATCATTTAAGCATAATATGGCTAATAATATGAGTTAGGTTGATAAAAATAAGAATAATAAGTATAGTAATTATCGTTCCTTCGATCACATAAGCATAACATGGCTAATAATATGAGGTGATTGATAATAATAAGACTAATAAGTATAGTAGTTGTCGTTCTATCGATCATATAAGCATAATATGGCTAATAATATGAGTTAGATTGATAACAATAAGAGTAGTCAGTATAGTAATTGTCGTCCTATCGATCATATAAGCATAATATGGCTAATAATATGAGTTAGATTGATAATAATAAGAGTAACAAGTATAGTAATTGTCGTCCTATCGATCATATAAGCATAATATGGCTAATAATACGAGTTAGATTGATAATAATGACAGTAATGAGTATAGTAATTGTCGTTCTATCGATCATTTAAGCATAATATGGCTAATAATATGAGTTAGGTTGATAAAAATAAGAATAATAAGTATAGCAATTATCGCTCCTTCGATCACATAAGCATAATATGGCTAATAATTTGAGTTAGATTGATAATAATAAGAGTAACAAGTATAGTAATTGTCGTCCTATCGATCATATAAGCATAATATGGCTAATAATATGAGTTAGATTGATAATAATGACAGTAATGAGTATAGTAATTGTCGTTCTATCGATCATATAAGCATAATATGGCTAATAATATGAGTTAGATTGATAATAATAAGAGTAATAAGTATAGTAATTATCGTTCTACCGATCATATAAGCATAATATGGTTAATAATATGAGTTAGATTGATAACAGGGAGTGTAATAAGGATAGTAATTGTCGTTCTGTCGATAATATAAGCATAATATGGCTAATAATATGAGTTAGATTGATAATAATGACAGTAATGAGTATAGTAATTGTCGTTCTATCGATCATTTAAGCATAATATGGCTAATAATATGAGTTGGGTTGATAAAAATAAGAATAATAAGTATAGTAATTATCGTTCCTTCGATCACATAAGCATAACATGGCTAATAATATGAGGTGATTGATAATAATAAGACTAATAAGTATAGTAGTTGTCGTTCTATCGATCATGTAAGCATAATATGGCTAATAATATGAGTTAGATTGATAACAATAAGAGTAGTGAGTATAGTATTTGTCGTCCTATCGATCATATAAGCATAATATGGCTAATAATATGAGTTAGATTGATAATAATAAGAGTAACAAGTATAGTAATTGTCGTCCTATCGATCATATAAGCATAATATGGCTAATAATATGAGTTAGATTGATAATAATAAGAGTAACAAGTATAGTAGTTGTCGTCCTATCGATCATATAAGCATAATATGGCTAATAATATGAGTTAGATTGATAATAATAAGAGTAATGAGTATAGTAATTGTCGTCCTATCGATCATATAAGCATAATATGGCTAATAATATGAGTTAGATTGATAACAATAAGAGTAGTGAGTATAGTAATTGTCGTCCTATCGATCATATAAGCATAATATGGCTAATAATATGAGTTAGATTGATAATAATAAGAGTAATAAGTATAGTAATTGTCGTCCTATCGATCATATAAGCATAATATGGCTAATAATATGAGTTAGATTGATAACAATAAGAGTAATGCGTATAGTAGTTGTCGTTCTATCGATCATATAAGCATAATATGGCTAATAATATGAGTTAGATTGATAATAATAAGAGTAACAAGTATAGTAATTGTCGTCCTATCGATCATTTAAGCATAATATGGCTAATAATATGAGTTGGGTTGATAAAAATAAGAATAATAAGTATAGTAATTATCGTTCCTTCGATCACATAAGCATAACATGGCTAATAATATGAGGTGATTGATAATAATAAGACTAATAAGTATAGTAGTTGTCGTTCTATCGATCATGTAAGCATAATATGGCTAATAATATGAGTTAGATTGATAACAATAAGAGTAGTGAGTATAGTATTTGTCGTCCTATCGATCATATAAGCATAATATGGCTAATAATATGAGTTAGATTGATAATAATAAGAGTAACAAGTATAGTAATTGTCGTCCTATCGATCATATAAGCATAATATGGCTAATAATATGAGTTAGATTGATAATAATAAGAGTAACAAGTATAGTAGTTGTCGTCCTATCGATCATATAAGCATAATATGGCTAATAATATGAGTTAGATTGATAATAATAAGAGTAATGAGTATAGTAATTGTCGTCCTATCGATCATATAAGCATAATATGGCTAATAATATGAGTTAGATTGATAACAATAAGAGTAGTGAGTATAGTAATTGTCGTCCTATCGATCATATAAGCATAATATGGCTAATAATATGAGTTAGATTGATAATAATAAGAGTAACAAGTATAGTAATTGTCGTCCTATCGATCATATAAGCATAATATGGCTAATAATATGAGTTAGATTGATAATAATGACAGTAATGAGTATAGTAATTGTCGTTCTATCGATCATTTAAGCATAATATGGCTAATAATATGAGTTAGGTTGATAAAAATAGGAATAATAAGTATAGCAATTATCGCTCCTTCGATCACATAAGCATAACATGGCTAATAATATGAGGTGATTGATAATAATAAGACTAATAAGTATAGTAGTTGTCGTTCTATCGATCATATAAGCATAATATGGCTAATAATATGAGTTAGATGGATAACAATAAGAGTAGTGAGTATAGTAATTGTCGTCCTATCGATCATATAAGCATAATATGGCTAATAATATGAGTTAGATTGATAATAATAAGAGTAACAAGTATAGTAATTGTCGTCCTATCGATCATATAAGCATAAAATGGCTAATAATATGAGTTAGATTGATAATAATAAGAGTAATGAGTATAGTAATTGTCGTTCTATCGATCATATTTGCATAATATGGTTAATAATATGAGTTAGATTGATAATAATAAGAGTAATAAGTATAGCAATTTTCGTCCTATCGATCATATAAGCATAATATGGCTAATAATATGAGTTAGATTGATAACAATAAGAGTAGTGGGTATAGTAATTGTGGTCCTATCGATCATATAAGTATAATATGGCTAATAATATGAGTTAGATTGATAATAATAAGAGTAATAAGTATAGTAATTGTCGTCCTATCGATCATATAAGCATAATATGGCTAATAATATGAGTTAGATTGATAATAATAAGAGTAATAAGTATAGTAATTGTCGTCCTATCGATCATATAAGCATAATATGGATAATAGTATGAGTTAGATTGATAATAATAAGAGTAGTGAGTATAGTAATTGTCGTTCTATCGATCATATAAGCATAATATGGCTAATAATATGGGTTAGATTGATAATAATAAGAGTAATAAGTATAGTAATTGTCGTCCTATCGATCACATAAGCATAATATGGCTAATAATATGAGTTAATTGATAATGATAAGACTAATAAGTATAGTAATTGTCGTTCTATCGATCATATAAGCATAATATGGCTAATAATATGAGTTTGATTGATAATAATAAGAGTAATAAGTATAGTAATTTTCGTCCTATCGATCATATAAGCATAATATGGCTAATAATATGAGTTAGATTGATAACAATAAGATTAGTGAGTATAGTAATTGTCGTCCTATCGATCATATAAGCATAATATGGCTAATAATATGAGTTAGATTGATAATAATAAGAGTAATAAGTATAGTAATTGTCGTCCTATCGATCATATAAGCATAATATGGCTAATAATATGAGTTAGATTGATAACAATAAGAGTAGTGAGTATAGTAATTGTCGTCCTATCGATCATATAAGCATAATATGGCTAATAATATGAGTTAGATTGATAATAATAAGAGTAACAAGTATAGTAATAGTCGTCCTATCGATCATATAAGCATAATATGGCTAATAATATGAGTTAGATTGATAATAATAAGAGTAATGAGTATAGTAATTGTCGTTCTATCGATCATATAAGCATAATATGGCTAATAATATGAGTTAGATTGATAATAATAAGAGTAATAAGTATAGTAATTATCGTTCTACCGATCATATAAGCATAATATGGTTAATAATATGAGTTGGATTGATAACAGGGAGTGTAATAAGGATAGTAATTGTCGTTCTGTCGATAATATAAGCATAATATGGCTAATAATATGAGTTAGATTGATAATAATGACAGTAATGAGTATAGTAATTGTCGTTCTATCGATCATTTAAGCATAATATGGCTAATAATATGAGTTGGGTTGATAAAAATAAGAATAATAAGGATAGTAATTATCGTTCCTTCGATCACATAAGCATAACATGGCTAATAATATGAGGTGATTGATAATAATAAGACTAATAAGTATAGTAGTTGTCGTTCTATCGATCATGTAAGCATAATATGGCTAATAATATGAGTTAGATTGATAACAATAAGAGTAGTGAGTATAGTAATTGTCGTCCTATCGATCATATAAGCATAATATGGCTAATAATATGAGTTAGATTGATAATAATAAGAGTAATAAGTATAGTAATTGTCGTCCTATCGATCATATAAGCATAATATGGCTAATAATATGAGTTAGATTGATAACAATAAGAGTAGTGAGTATAGTAATTGTCGTCCTATCGATCATATAAGCATAATATGGCTAATAATATGAGTTAGATTGATAATAATGACAGTAATGAGTATAGTAATTGTCGTTCTATCGATCATTTAAGCATAATATGGCTAATAATATGAGTCAGGTTGATAAAAATAAGAATAATAAGTATAGTAATTATCGTTCCTTCGATCACATAAGCATAACATGGCTAATAATATGAGGTGATTGATAATAATAAGACTAATAAGTATAGTAGTTGTCGTTCTATCGATCATATAAGCATAATATGGCTAATAATATGAGTTAGATTGATAACAATAAGAGTAGTCAGTATAGTAATTGTCGTCCTATCGATCATATAAGCATAATATGGCTAATAATATGGGTTAGATTGATAATAATAAGAGTAATAAGTATAGTAATTGTCGTCCTATCGATCACATAAGCATAATATGGCTAATAATATGAGTTAATTGATAATGATAAGACTAATAAGTATAGTAATTGTCGTTCTATCGATCATATAAGCATAATATGGCTAATAATATGAGTTAGATTGATAATAATGACAGTAATGAGTATAGTAATTGTCGTTCTATCGATCGTTTAAGCATAATATGGCTAATAATATGAGTTAGGTTGATAAAAATAAGAATAATAAGTATAGTAATTATCGTTCCTTCGATCACATAAGCATAACATGGCTAATAATATGAGGTGATTGATAATAATAAGACTAATAAGTATAGTAGTTGTCGTTCTATCGATCATATAAGCATAATATGGCTACTAATATGAGTTAGATTGATAACAATAAGAGTAGTCAGTATAGTAATTGTCGTCCTATCGATCATATAAGCATAATATGGCTAATAATATGAGTTAGATTGATAATAATAAGAGTAACAAGTATAGTAATTGTCGTCCTATCGATCATATAAGCATAATATGGCTAATAATATGAGTTAGATTGATAATAATGACAGTAATGAGTATAGTAATTGTCGTTCTATCGATCATTTAAGCATAATATGGCTAATAATATGAGTTAGGTTGATAAAAATAGGAATAATAAGTATAGTAATTATCGTTCCTTCGATCACATAAGCATAACATGGCTAATAATATGAGGTGATTGATAATAATAAGAGTAACAAGTATAGTAATTGTCGTCCTATCGATCATATAAGCATAATATGGCTAATAATATGAGTTAGATTGATAATAATGACAGTAATGAGTATAGTAATTGTCGTTCTATCGATCATATAAGCATAATATGGCTAATAATATGAGTTAGATTGATAATAATAAGAGTAATAAGTATAGTAATTATCGTTCTACCGATCATATAAGCATAATATGGTTAATAATATGAGTTAGATTGATAACAGGGAGTGTAATAAGGATAGTAATTGTCGTTCTGTCGATAATATAAGCATAATATGGCTAATAATATGAGTTAGATTGATAATAATGACAGTAATGAGTATAGTAATTGTCGTCCTATCGATCATTTAAGCATAATATGGCTAATAATATGAGTTGGGTTGATAAAAATAAGAATAATAAGTATAGTAATTATCGTTCCTTCGATCACATAAGCATAACATGGCTAATAATATGAGGTGATTGATAATAATAAGACTAATAAGTATAGTAGTTGTCGTTCTATCGATCATGTAAGCATAATATGGCTAATAATATGAGTTAGATTGATAACAATAAGAGTAGTGAGTATAGTATTTGTCGTCCTATCGATCATATAAGCATAATATGGCTAATAATATGAGTTAGATTGATAATAATAAGAGTAACAAGTATAGTAATTGTCGTCCTATCGATCATATAAGCATAATATGGCTAATAATATGAGTTAGATTGATAATAATAAGAGTAACAAGTATAGTAGTTGTCGTCCTATCGATCATATAAGCATAATATGGCTAATAATATGAGTTAGATTGATAATAATAAGAGTAATGAGTATAGTAATTGTCGTCCTATCGATCATATAAGCATAATATGGCTAATAATATGAGTTAGATTGATAACAATAAGAGTAGTGAGTATAGTAATTGTCGTCCTATCGATCATATAAGCATAATATGGCTAATAATATGAGTTAGATTGATAATAATAAGAGTAATAAGTATAGTAATTGTCGTCCTATCGATCATATAAGCATAATATGGCTAATAATATGAGTTAGATTGATAACAATAAGAGTAATGAGTATAGTAATTCTCGTTCTATCGATCATATAAGCATAATATGGCTAATAATATGCGTTAGATTGATAATAATAAAAGTAATAAGTATAGTAATTATCGTTCTACCGATCATATAAGCATAATATGGATAATAATATGAGTTAGATTGATAATAATGACAGTAATGAGTATAGTAATTGTCGTTCTATCGATC
The DNA here is from genome assembly GCF_050947335.1 of Megachile rotundata. Lineage (NCBI taxonomy): Eukaryota > Metazoa > Arthropoda > Insecta > Hymenoptera > Megachilidae > Megachile > Megachile rotundata. The sequence continues at coordinate 144,435 of NW_027473478.1, read as the reverse complement.
GTTTAAGCATAATATGGCTAATAATATGAGTTAGGTTGATAAAAATAAGAATAATAAGTATAGTAATTATCGTTCCTTCGACCACATAAGCATAACATGGCTAATAATATGAGGTGATTGATAATAATAAGACTAATAAGTATAGTAGTTGTCGTTCTATCGATCATATAAGCATAATATGGCTAATAATATGAGTTAGATTGATAATAATAAGAGTAACAAGTATAGTAATTGTCGTCCTATCGATCATATAAGCATAATATGGCTAATAATATGAGTTAGATTGATAATAATGACAGTAATGAGTATAGTAATTGTCGTTCTATCGATCATTTAAGCATAATATGGCTAATAATATGAGTTAGGTTGATAAAAATAGGAATAATAAGTATAGCAATTATCGCTCCTTCGATCACATAAGCATAACATGGCTAATAATATGAGGTGATTGATAATAATAAGACTAATAAGTATAGTAGTTGTCGTTCTATCGATCATATAAGCATAATATGGCTAATAATATGAGTTAGATGGATAACAATAAGAGTAGTGAGTATAGTAATTGTCGTCCTATCGATCATATAAGCATAATATGGCTAATAATATGAGTTAGATTGATAATAATAAGAGTAACAAGTATAGTAATTGTCGTCCTATCGATCATATAAGCATAAAATGGCTAATAATATGAGTTAGATTGATAATAATAAGAGTAATGAGTATAGTAATTGTCGTTCTATCGATCATATTTGCATAATATGGTTAATAATATGAGTTAGATTGATAATAATAAGAGTAATAAGTATAGCAATTTTCGTCCTATCGATCATATAAGCATAATATGGCTAATAATATGAGTTAGATTGATAACAATAAGAGTAGTGGGTATAGTAATTGTGGTCCTATCGATCATATAAGTATAATATGGCTAATAATATGAGTTAGATTGATAATAATAAGAGTAATAAGTATAGTAATTGTCGTCCTATCGATCATATAAGCATAATATGGCTAATAATATGAGTTAGATTGATAATAATAAGAGTAATAAGTATAGTAATTGTCGTCCTATCGATCATATAAGCATAATATGGATAATAGTATGAGTTAGATTGATAATAATAAGAGTAGTGAGTATAGTAATTGTCGTTCTATCGATCATATAAGCATAATATGGCTAATAATATGGGTTAGATTGATAATAATAAGAGTAATAAGTATAGTAATTGTCGTCCTATCGATCACATAAGCATAATATGGCTAATAATATGAGTTAATTGATAATGATAAGACTAATAAGTATAGTAATTGTCGTTCTATCGATCATATAAGCATAATATGGCTAATAATATGAGTTTGATTGATAATAATAAGAGTAATAAGTATAGTAATTTTCGTCCTATCGATCATATAAGCATAATATGGCTAATAATATGAGTTAGATTGATAACAATAAGATTAGTGAGTATAGTAATTGTCGTCCTATCGATCATATAAGCATAATATGGCTAATAATATGAGTTAGATTGATAATAATAAGAGTAATAAGTATAGTAATTGTCGTCCTATCGATCATATAAGCATAATATGGCTAATAATATGAGTTAGATTGATAACAATAAGAGTAGTGAGTATAGTAATTGTCGTCCTATCGATCATATAAGCATAATATGGCTAATAATATGAGTTAGATTGATAATAATAAGAGTAACAAGTATAGTAATAGTCGTCCTATCGATCATATAAGCATAATATGGCTAATAATATGAGTTAGATTGATAATAATAAGAGTAATGAGTATAGTAATTGTCGTTCTATCGATCATATAAGCATAATATGGCTAATAATATGAGTTAGATTGATAATAATAAGAGTAATAAGTATAGTAATTATCGTTCTACCGATCATATAAGCATAATATGGTTAATAATATGAGTTGGATTGATAACAGGGAGTGTAATAAGGATAGTAATTGTCGTTCTGTCGATAATATAAGCATAATATGGCTAATAATATGAGTTAGATTGATAATAATGACAGTAATGAGTATAGTAATTGTCGTTCTATCGATCATTTAAGCATAATATGGCTAATAATATGAGTTGGGTTGATAAAAATAAGAATAATAAGGATAGTAATTATCGTTCCTTCGATCACATAAGCATAACATGGCTAATAATATGAGGTGATTGATAATAATAAGACTAATAAGTATAGTAGTTGTCGTTCTATCGATCATGTAAGCATAATATGGCTAATAATATGAGTTAGATTGATAACAATAAGAGTAGTGAGTATAGTAATTGTCGTCCTATCGATCATATAAGCATAATATGGCTAATAATATGAGTTAGATTGATAATAATAAGAGTAATAAGTATAGTAATTGTCGTCCTATCGATCATATAAGCATAATATGGCTAATAATATGAGTTAGATTGATAACAATAAGAGTAGTGAGTATAGTAATTGTCGTCCTATCGATCATATAAGCATAATATGGCTAATAATATGAGTTAGATTGATAATAATGACAGTAATGAGTATAGTAATTGTCGTTCTATCGATCATTTAAGCATAATATGGCTAATAATATGAGTCAGGTTGATAAAAATAAGAATAATAAGTATAGTAATTATCGTTCCTTCGATCACATAAGCATAACATGGCTAATAATATGAGGTGATTGATAATAATAAGACTAATAAGTATAGTAGTTGTCGTTCTATCGATCATATAAGCATAATATGGCTAATAATATGAGTTAGATTGATAACAATAAGAGTAGTCAGTATAGTAATTGTCGTCCTATCGATCATATAAGCATAATATGGCTAATAATATGGGTTAGATTGATAATAATAAGAGTAATAAGTATAGTAATTGTCGTCCTATCGATCACATAAGCATAATATGGCTAATAATATGAGTTAATTGATAATGATAAGACTAATAAGTATAGTAATTGTCGTTCTATCGATCATATAAGCATAATATGGCTAATAATATGAGTTAGATTGATAATAATGACAGTAATGAGTATAGTAATTGTCGTTCTATCGATCGTTTAAGCATAATATGGCTAATAATATGAGTTAGGTTGATAAAAATAAGAATAATAAGTATAGTAATTATCGTTCCTTCGATCACATAAGCATAACATGGCTAATAATATGAGGTGATTGATAATAATAAGACTAATAAGTATAGTAGTTGTCGTTCTATCGATCATATAAGCATAATATGGCTACTAATATGAGTTAGATTGATAACAATAAGAGTAGTCAGTATAGTAATTGTCGTCCTATCGATCATATAAGCATAATATGGCTAATAATATGAGTTAGATTGATAATAATAAGAGTAACAAGTATAGTAATTGTCGTCCTATCGATCATATAAGCATAATATGGCTAATAATATGAGTTAGATTGATAATAATGACAGTAATGAGTATAGTAATTGTCGTTCTATCGATCATTTAAGCATAATATGCCTAATAATATGAGTTAGGTTGATAAAAATAGGAATAATAAGTATAGTAATTATCGTTCCTTCGATCACATAAGCATAACATGGCTAATAATATGAGGTGATTGATAATAATAAGACTAATAAGTATAGTAGTTGTCGTTCTATCGATCATGTAAGCATAATATGGCTAATAATATGAGTTAGATTGATAACAATAAGAGTAGTGAGTATAGTATTTGTCGTCCTATCGATCATATAAGCATAATATGGCTAATAATATGAGTTAGATTGATAATAATAAGAGTAACAAGTATAGTAGTTGTCGTCCTATCGATCATATAAGCATAATATGGCTAATAATATGAGTTAGATTGATAATAATAAGAGTAATGAGTATAGTAATTGTCGTTCTATCGATCATATTTGCATAATATGGTTAATAATATGAGTTAGATTGATAATAATAAGAGTAATAAGCATAGTAATTTTCGTCCTATCGATCATATAAGCATAATATGGCTAATAATATGAGTTAGATTGATAACAATAAGAGTAGTGAGTATAGTAATTGTCGTTCTATCGATCATTTAAGCATAATATGGCTAATAATATGAGTTAGGTTGATAAAAATAAGAATAATAAGTATAGCAATTATCGCTCCTTCGATCACATAAGCATAATATGGCTAATAATTTGAGTTAGATTGATAATAATAAGAGTAACAAGTATAGTAATTGTCGTCCTATCGATCATATAAGCATAATATGGCTAATAATATGAGTTAGATTGATAATAATGACAGTAATGAGTATAGTAATTGTCGTTCTATCGATCATATAAGCATAATATGGCTAATAATATGAGTTAGATTGATAATAATAAGAGTAATAAGTATAGTAATTATCGTTCTACCGATCATATAAGCATAATATGGTTAATAATATGAGTTAGATTGATAACAGGGAGTGTAATAAGGATAGTAATTGTCGTTCTGTCGATAATATAAGCATAATATGGCTAATAATATGAGTTAGATTGATAATAATGACAGTAATGAGTATAGTAATTGTCGTTCTATCGATCATTTAAGCATAATATGGCTAATAATATGAGTTGGGTTGATAAAAATAAGAATAATAAGTATAGTAATTATCGTTCCTTCGATCACATAAGCATAACATGGCTAATAATATGAGGTGATTGATAATAATAAGACTAATAAGTATAGTAGTTGTCGTTCTATCGATCATGTAAGCATAATATGGCTAATAATATGAGTTAGATTGATAACAATAAGAGTAGTGAGTATAGTATTTGTCGTCCTATCGATCATATAAGCATAATATGGCTAATAATATGAGTTAGATTGATAATAATAAGAGTAACAAGTATAGTAATTGTCGTCCTATCGATCATATAAGCATAATATGGCTAATAATATGAGTTAGATTGATAATAATAAGAGTAACAAGTATAGTAGTTGTCGTCCTATCGATCATATAAGCATAATATGGCTAATAATATGAGTTAGATTGATAATAATAAGAGTAATGAGTATAGTAATTGTCGTCCTATCGATCATATAAGCATAATATGGCTAATAATATGAGTTAGATTGATAACAATAAGAATAGTGAGTATAGTAATTGTCGTCCTATCGATCATATAAGCATAATATGGCTAATAATATGAGTTAGATTGATAATAATAAGAGTAATAAGTATAGTAATTGTCGTCCTATCGATCATATAAGCATAATATGGCTAATAATATGAGTTAGATTGATAACAATAAGAGTAATGAGTATAGTAATTCTCGTTCTATCGATCATATAAGCATAATATGGCTAATAATATGCGTTAGATTGATAATAATAAAAGTAATAAGTATAGTAATTATCGTTCTACCGATCATATAAGCATAATATGGATAATAATATGAGTTAGATTGATAATAATGACAGTAATGAGTATAGTAATTGTCGTTCTATCGATCGTTTAAGCATAATATGGCTAATAATATGAGTTAGGTTGATAAAAATAAGAATAATAAGTATAGTAATTATCGTTCCTTCGACCACATAAGCATAACATGGCTAATAATATGAGGTGATTGATAATAATAAGACTAATAAGTATAGTAGTTGTCGTTCTATCGATCATATAAGCATAATATGGCTAATAATATGAGTTAGATTGATAATAATAAGAGTAACAAGTATAGTAATTGTCGTCCTATCGATCATATAAGCATAAAATGGCTAATAATATGAGTTAGATTGATAATAATAAGAGTAATGAGTATAGTAATTGTCGTTCTATCGATCATATTTGCATAATATGGTTAATAATATGAGTTAGATTGATAATAATAAGAGTAATAAGTATAGCAATTTTCGTCCTATCGATCATATAAGCATAATATGGCTAATAATATGAGTTAGATTGATAACAATAAGAGTAGTGGGTATAGTAATTGTGGTCCTATCGATCATATAAGTATAATATGGCTAATAATATGAGTTAGATTGATAATAATAAGAGTAATAAGTATAGTAATTGTCGTCCTATCGATCATATAAGCATAATATGGCTAATAATATGAGTTAGATTGATAATAATAAGAGTAATAAGTATAGTAATTGTCGTCCTATCGATCATATAAGCATAATATGGATAATAGTATGAGTTAGATTGATAATAATAAGAGTAGTGAGTATAGTAATTGTCGTTCTATCGATCATATAAGCATAATATGGCTAATAATATGGGTTAGATTGATAATAATAAGAGTAATAAGTATAGTAATTGTCGTCCTATCGATCACATAAGCATAATATGGCTAATAATATGAGTTAATTGATAATGATAAGACTAATAAGTATAGTAATTGTCGTTCTATCGATCATATAAGCATAATATGGCTAATAATATGAGTTTGATTGATAATAATAAGAGTAATAAGTATAGTAATTTTCGTCCTATCGATCATATAAGCATAATATGGCTAATAATATGAGTTAGATTGATAACAATAAGATTAGTGAGTATAGTAATTGTCGTCCTATCGATCATATAAGCATAATATGGCTAATAATATGAGTTAGATTGATAATAATAAGAGTAATAAGTATAGTAATTGTCGTCCTATCGATCATATAAGCATAATATGGCTAATAATATGAGTTAGATTGATAACAATAAGAGTAGTGAGTATAGTAATTGTCGTCCTATCGATCATATAAGCATAATATGGCTAATAATATGAGTTAGATTGATAATAATAAGAGTAACAAGTATAGTAATAGTCGTCCTATCGATCATATAAGCATAATATGGCTAATAATATGAGTTAGATTGATAATAATAAGAGTAATGAGTATAGTAATTGTCGTTCTATCGATCATATAAGCATAATATGGCTAATAATATGAGTTAGATTGATAATAATAAGAGTAATAAGTATAGTAATTATCGTTCTACCGATCATATAAGCATAATATGGTTAATAATATGAGTTGGATTGATAACAGGGAGTGTAATAAGGATAGTAATTGTCGTTCTGTCGATAATATAAGCATAATATGGCTAATAATATGAGTTAGATTGATAATAATGACAGTAATGAGTATAGTAATTGTCGTTCTATCGATCATTTAAGCATAATATGGCTAATAATATGAGTTGGGTTGATAAAAATAAGAATAATAAGGATAGTAATTATCGTTCCTTCGATCACATAAGCATAACATGGCTAATAATATGAGGTGATTGATAATAATAAGACTAATAAGTATAGTAGTTGTCGTTCTATCGATCATGTAAGCATAATATGGCTAATAATATGAGTTAGATTGATAACAATAAGAGTAGTGAGTATAGTAATTGTCGTCCTATCGATCATATAAGCATAATATGGCTAATAATATGAGTTAGATTGATAATAATAAGAGTAATAAGTATAGTAATTGTCGTCCTATCGATCATATAAGCATAATATGGCTAATAATATGAGTTAGATTGATAACAATAAGAGTAGTGAGTATAGTAATTGTCGTCCTATCGATCATATAAGCATAATATGGCTAATAATATGGGTTAGATTGATAATAATAAGAGTAATAAGTATAGTAATTGTCGTCCTATCGATCACATAAGCATAATATGGCTAATAATATGAGTTAATTGATAATGATAAGACTAATAAGTATAGTAATTGTCGTTCTATCGATCATATAAGCATAATATGGCTAATAATATGAGTTAGATTGATAATAATGACAGTAATGAGTATAGTAATTGTCGTTCTATCGATCGTTTAAGCATAATATGGCTAATAATATGAGTTAGGTTGATAAAAATAAGAATAATAAGTATAGTAATTATCGTTCCTTCGATCACATAAGCATAACATGGCTAATAATATGAGGTGATTGATAATAATAAGACTAATAAGTATAGTAGTTGTCGTTCTATCGATCATATAAGCATAATATGGCTACTAATATGAGTTAGATTGATAACAATAAGAGTAGTCAGTATAGTAATTGTCGTCCTATCGATCATATAAGCATAATATGGCTAATAATATGAGTTAGATTGATAATAATAAGAGTAACAAGTATAGTAATTGTCGTCCTATCGATCATATAAGCATAATATGGCTAATAATATGAGTTAGATTGATAATAATGACAGTAATGAGTATAGTAATTGTCGTTCTATCGATCATTTAAGCATAATATGGCTAATAATATGAGTTAGGTTGATAAAAATAGGAATAATAAGTATAGTAATTATCGTTCCTTCGATCACATAAGCATAACATGGCTAATAATATGAGGTGATTGATAATAATAAGACTAATAAGTATAGTAGTTGTCGTTCTATCGATCATGTAAGCATAATATGGCTAATAATATGAGTTAGATTGATAACAATAAGAGTAGTGAGTATAGTATTTGTCGTCCTATCGATCATATAAGCATAATATGGCTAATAATATGAGTTACATTGATAACAATAAGAGTAACGAGTATAGTAATTCTCGTTCTATCGATCATATAAGCATAATATGGCTAATAATATGCGTTAGATTGATAATAATAAGAGTAATAAGTATAGTAATTATCGTTCTACCGATCATATATGCATAATATGGTTAATAATATGAGTTAGATTGATAATAATAAGAGTAATGAGTATAGTAATTGTCGTTCTATCGATCATATAAGAATAATATGGCTAATAATATGGGTTAGATTGATAATAATAAAAGTAATAAGTATAGTAATTATCGTTCTACCGATCATATAAGCATAATATGGTTAATAATATGAGTTAGATTGATAATAATGACAGTAATGAGTATAGTAATTGTCGTTCTATCGATCATTTAAGCATAATATGGCTAATAATATGAGTCAGGTTGATAAAAATAAGAATAATAAGTATAGTAATTATCGTTCCTTCGATCACATAAGCATAACATGGCTAATAATATGAGGTGATTGATAATAATAAGACTAATAAGTATAGTAGTTGTCGTTCTATCGATCATATAAGCATAATATGGCTAATAATATGAGTTAGATTGATAACAATAAGAGTAGTCAGTATAGTAATTGTCGTCCTATCGATCATATAAGCATAATATGGCTAATAATATGAGGTGATTGATAATAATAAGACTAATAAGTATAGTAGTTGTCGTTCTATCGATCATATAAACATAATATGGCTAATAATATGAGTTAGATTGATAACAATAAGAGTAGTGAGTATAGTAATTGTCGCCCTATCGATCATATAAGCATAATATGGCTAATAATATGAGTTAGATTGATAATAATAAGAGTAACAAGTAAAGTAATTGTCGTCCTATCGATCATATAAGCATAAAATGGCTAATAATATGAGTTAGATTGATAATAATAAGAGTAATGAGTATAGTAATTGTCGTTCTATCGATCATATTTGCATAATATGGTTAATAATATGAGTTAGATTGATAATAATAAGAGTAATAAGTATAGCAATTTTCGTGCTATCGATCATATAAGCATAATATGGCTAATAATATGAGTTAGATTGATAACAATAAGAGTAGTGGGTATAGTAATTGTGGTCCTATCGATCATATAAGTATAATATGGCTAATAATATGAGTTAGATTGATAATAATAAGAGTAATAAGTATAGTAATTGTCGTCCTATCGATCATATAAGCATAATATGGTTAATAATATGAGTTAGATTGATAATAATGACAGTAATGAGTATAGTAATTGTCGTTCTATCGATCATTTAAGCATAATATGGCTAATAATATGAGTTAGGTTGATAAAAATAAGAATAATAAGTATAGTAATTATCGTTCCTTCGATCACATAAGCATAACATGGCTAATAATATGAGGTGATTGATAATAATAAGACTAATAAGTATAGTAGTTGTCGTTCTATCGATCATATAAGCATAATATGGCTAATAATATGAGTTAGATTGATAACAATAAGAGTAGTCAGTATAGTAATTGTCGTCCTATCGATCATATAAGCATAATATGGCTAATAATATGAGTTAGATTGATAATAATAAGAGTAACAAGTATAGTAATTGTCGTCCTATCGATCATATAAGCATAATATGGCTAATAATACGAGTTAGATTGATAATAATGACAGTAATGAGTATAGTAATTGTCGTTCTATCGATCATTTAAGCATAATATGGCTAATAATATGAGTTAGGTTGATAAAAATAAGAATAATAAGTATAGCAATTATCGCTCCTTCGATCACATAAGCATAATATGGCTAATAATTTGAGTTAGATTGATAATAATAAGAGTAACAAGTATAGTAATTGTCGTCCTATCGATCATATAAGCATAATATGGCTAATAATATGAGTTAGATTGATAATAATGACAGTAATGAGTATAGTAATTGTCGTTCTATCGATCATTTAAGCATAATATGGCTAAAAATATGAGTTAGGTTGATAAAAATAAGAATAATAAGTACAGCAATTATCGCTCCTTCGATCACATAAGCATAACATGGCTAATAATATGAGGTGATTGATAATAATAAGACTAATAAGTATAGTAGTTGTCGTTCTATCGATCATATAAGCATAATATGGCTAATAATACGAGTTAGATTGATAATAATGACAGTAATGAGTATAGTAATTGTCGTTCTATCGATCATTTAAGCATAATATGGCTAATAATATGAGTTAGATTGATAATAATAAGTGTAACAAGTATAGTAATTGTCGTCCTATCGATCATATAAGCATAAAATGGCTAATAATATGAGTTAGATTGATAATAATAAGAGTAATGAGTATAGTAATTGTCGTCCTATCGATCATATAAGCGTAATATGGCTAATAGTATGAGTTAGATTGATAATAATAAGAGTAGTGAGTATAGTAATTGTCGTTCTATCGATCATATAAGCATAATATGGCTAATAATATGAGTTAGATTGATAATAATAAGAGTAATAAGTATAGTAATTGTCGTCCTATCGATCACATAAGCATAATATGGCTAATAATATGAGTTAATTGATAATGATAAGACTAATAAGTATAGTAATTGTCGTTCTATCGATCATATAAGCATAATATGGCTAATAATATGAGTTTGATTGATAATAATAAGAGTAATAAGTATAGTAATTTTTTGTCCTATCGATCATATAAGCATAATATGGCTAATAATATGAGTTAGATTGATAACAATAAGAGTAGTGAGTATAGTAATTGTCGTCCTATCGATCATATAAGTATAATATGGCTAATAATATGAGTTAGATTGATAATAATAAGAGTAATAAGTATAGTGATTGTCGTCCTATCGATCATATAAGCATAATATGGCTAATAATATGAGTTAGATTGATAACAATAAGAGTAGTGAGTATAGTAATTGTCGTCCTATCGATCATATAAGCATAATATGGCTAATAATATGAGTTAGATTGATAATAATAAGAGTAACAAGTATAGTAATTGTCGTCCTATCGATCATATAAGCATAATATGGCTAATAATATGAGTTAGATTGATAATAATAAGAGTAATGAGTATAGTAATTGTCGTTCTATCGATCATATAAGCATAATATGGCTAATAATATGAGTTAGATTGATAATAATAAGAGTAATAAGTATAGTAATTATAGTTCTACCGATCATATAAGCATAATATGGTTAATAATATGAGTTAGATTGATAACAGGGAGTGTAATAAGGATAGTAATTGTCGTTCTGTCGATAATATAAGCATAATATGGCTAATAATATGAGTTAGATTGATAATAATAAGAGTAACAAGTATAGTAATTGTCGTCCTATCGATCATATAAGCATAATATGGCTAATAATATGAGTTAGATTGATAATAATAAGAGTAATGAGTATAGTAATTGTCGTTCTATCGATCATATAAGCATAATATGGCTAATAATATGAGTTAGATTGATAATAATAAGAGTAATATGTATAGTAATTATCGTTCTACCGATCATATAAGCATAATATGGTTAATAATATGAGTTAGATTGATAACAGGGAGTGTAATAAGGATAGTAATTGTCGTTCTGTCGATAATATAAGCATAATATGGCTAATAATATGAGTTAGATTGATAATAATGACAGTAATGAGTATAGTAATTGTCGTTCTATCGATCATTTAAGCATAATATGGCTAATAATATGAGTTGGGTTGATAAAAATAAGAATAATAAGTATAGTAATTATCGTTCCTTCGATCACATAAGCATAACATGGCTAATAATATGAGGTGATTGATAATAATAAGACTAATATGTATAGTAGTTGTCGTTCTATCGATCATGTAAGCATAATATGGCTAATAATATGAGTTAGATTGATAACAATAAGAGTAGTGAGTATAGTATTTGTCGTCCTATCGATCATATAAGCATAATATGGCTAATAATATGAGTTAGATTGATAATAATAAGAGTAACAAGTATAGTAATTGTCGTCCTATCGATCATATAAGCATAATATGGCTAATAATATGAGTTAGATTGATAATAATAAGAGTAACAAGTATAGTAGTTGTCGTCCTATCGATCATATAAGCATAATATGGCTAATAATATGAGTTAGATTGATAATAATAAGAGTAATGAGTATAGTAATTGTCGTCCTATCGATCATATAAGCATAATATGGCTAATAATATGAGTTAGATTGATAACAATAAGAGTAGTGAGTATAGTAATTGTCGTCCTATCGATCATATAAGCATAATATGGCTAATAATATGAGTTAGATTGATAATAATAAGAGTAATAAGTATAGTAATTGTCGTCCTATCGATCATATAAGCATAATATGGCTAATAATATGAGTTAGATTGATAACAATAAGAGTAATGAGTATAGTAATTCTCGTTCTATCGATCATATAAGCATAATATGGCTAATAATATGCGTTAGATTGATAATAATAAGAGTAATAAGTATAGTAATTATCGTTCTACCGATCATATAAGCATAATATGGTTAATAATATGAGTTAGATTGATAATAATAAGAGTAATGAGTATAGTAATTGTCGTTCTATCGATCATATAAGCATAATATGGCTAATAATATGGGTTAGATTGATAATAATAAAAGTAATAAGTATAGTAATTATCGTTCTACCGATCATATAAGCATAATATGGTTAATAATATGAGTTAGATTGATAATAATGACAGTAATGAGTATAGTAATTGTCGTTCTATCGATCGTTTAAGCATAATATGGCTAATAATATGAGTTAGGTTGATAAAAATAAGAATAATAAGTATAGTAATTATCGTTCCTTCGATCACATAAGCATAACATGGCTAATAATATGAGGTGATTGATAATAATAAGACTAATAAGTATAGTAGTTGTCGTTCTATCGATCATATAAGCATAATATGGCTAATAATATGAGTTAGATTGATAATAATAAGAGTAACAAGTATAGTAATTGTCGTCCTATCGATCATATAAGCATAATATGGCTAATAATATGAGTTAGATTGATAATAATGACAGTAATGAGTATAGTAATTGTCGTTCTATCGATCATTTAAGCATAATATGGCTAATAATATGAGTTAGGTTGATAAAAATAGGAATAATAAGTATAGCAATTATCGCTCCTTCGATCACATAAGCATAACATGGCTAATAATATGAGGTGATTGATAATAATAAGACTAATAAGTATAGTAGTTGTCGTTCTATCGATCATATAAGCATAATATGGCTAATAATATGAGTTAGATGGATAACAATAAGAGTAGTGAGTATAGTAATTGTCGTCCTATCGATCATATAAGCATAATATGGCTAATAATATGAGTTAGATCGATAATAATAAGAGTAACAAGTATAGTAATTGTCGTCCTATCGATCATATAAGCATAAAATGGCTAATAATATGAGTTAGATTGATAATAATAAGAGTAATGAGTATAGTAATTGTGGTCCTATCGATCATATTTGCATAATATGGTTAATAATATGAGTTAGATTGATAATAATAAGAGTAATAAGTATAGCAATTTTCGTCCTATCGATCATATAAGCATAATATGGCTAATAATATGAGTTAGATTGATAATAATAAGAGTAATAAGTATAGTAATTGTCGTCCTATCGATCATATAAGCATAATATGGCTAATAATATGAGTTAGATTGATAATAATAAGAGTAATGAGTATAGTAATTGTCGTTCTATCGATCATATAAGCATAATATGGCTAATAATATGAGTTAGATTGATAATAATAAGAGTAATAAGTATAGTAATTGTCGTCCTATCGATCATATAAGCATAATATGGATAATAGTATGAGTTAGATTGATAATAATAAGAGTAGTGAGTATAGTAATTGTCGTTCTATCGATCATATAAGCATAATATGGCTAATAATATGGGTTAGATTGATAATAATAAGAGTAATAAGTATAGTAATTGTCGTCCTATCGATCAGATAAGCATAATATGGCTAATAATATGAGTTAATTGATAATGATAAGACTAATAAGTATAGTAATTGTCGTTCTATCGATCATATAAGCATAATATGGCTAATAATATGAGTTAGATTGATAATAATAAGAGTAATAAGTATAGTAATTGTCGTCCTATCGATCATATAAGCATAATATGGCTAATAATATGAGTTAGATTGATAACAATAAGAGTAGTGAGTATAGTAATTGTCGTCCTATCGATCATATAAGCATAATATGGCTAATAATATGAGTTAGATTGATAATAATAAGAGTAACAAGTATAGTAATAGTCGTCCTATCGATCATATAAGCATAATATGGCTAATAATATGAGTTGATTGATAATAATAAGAGTAATGAGTATAGTAATTGTCGTTCTATCGATCATATAAGCATAATATGGCTAATAATATGAGTTAGATTGATAATAATAAGAGTAATAAGTATAGTAATTATCGTTCTACCGATCATATAAGCATAATATGGTTAATAATATGAGTTGGATTGATAACAGGGAGTGTAATAAGGATAGTAATTGTCGTTCTGTCGATAATATAAGCATAATATGGCTAATAATATGAGTTAGATTGATAATAATGACAGTAATGAGTATAGTAATTGTCGTTCTATCGATCATTTAAGCATAATATGGCTAATAATATGAGTTGGGTTGATAAAAATAAGAATAATAAGGATAGTAATTATCGTTCCTTCGATCACATAAGCATAACATGGCTAATAATATGAGGTGATTGATAATAATAAGACTAATAAGTATAGTAGTTGTCGTTCTATCGATCATGTAAGCATAATATGGCTAATAATATGAGTTAGATTGATAACAATAAGAGTAGTGAGTATAGTAATTGTCGTCCTATCGATCATATAAGCATAATATGGCTAATAATATGAGTTAGATTGATAATAATAAGAGTAATAAGTATAGTAATTGTCGTCCTATCGATCATATAAGCATAATATGGCTAATAATATGAGTTAGATTGATAACAATAAGAGTAGTGAGTATAGTAATTGTCGTCCTATCGATCATATAAGCATAATATGGCTAATAATATGAGTTAGATTAATAATAATAAGAGTAACAAGTATAGTAATTGTCGTCCTATCGATCATATAAGCATAATATGGCTAATAATATGAGTTAGATTGATAATAATAAGAGTAACAAGTATAGTAGTTGTCGTCCTATCGATCATATAAGCATAATATGGCTAATAATATGAGTTAGATTGATAATAATAAGAGTAATGAGTATAGTAATTGTCGTCCTATCGATCATATAAGCATAATATGGCTAATAATATGAGTTAGATTGATAACAATAAGAGTAGTGAGTATAGTAATTGTCGTCCTATCGATCATATAAGCATAATATGGCTAATAATATGAGTTAGATTGATAATAATAAGAGTAATAAGTATAGTAATTGTCGTCCTATCGATCATATAAGCATAATATGGCTAATAATATGAGTTAGATTGATAACAATAAGAGTAATGAGTATAGTAATTCTCGTTCTATCGATCATATAAGCATAATATGGCTAATAATATGCGTTAGATTGATAATAATAAGAGTAATAAGTATAGTAATTATCGTTCTACCGATCATATAAGCATAATATGGTTAATAATATGAGTTAGATTGATAATAATAAGAGTAATGAGTATAGTAATTGTCGTTCTATCGATCATATAAGCATAATATGGCTAATAATATGGGTTAGATTGATAATAATAAAAGTAATAAGTATAGTAATTATCGTTCTACCGATCATATAAGCATAATATGGTTAATAATATGAGTTAGATTGATAATAATGACAGTAATGAGTATAGTAATTGTCGTTCTATCGATCGTTTAAGCATAATATGGCTAATAATATGAGTTAGGTTGATAAAAATAGGAATAATAAGTATAGCAATTATCGCTCCTTCGATCACATAAGCATAACATGGCTAATAATATGAGGTGATTGATAATAATAAGACTAATAAGTATAGTAGTTGTCGTTCTATCGATCATATAAGCATAATATGGCTAATAATATGAGTTAGATGGATAACAATAAGAGTAGTGAGTATAGTAATTGTCGTCCTATCGATCATATAAGCATAATATGGCTAATAATATGAGTTAGATTGATAATAATAAGAGTAACAAGTATAGTAATTGTCGTCCTATCGATCATATAAGCATAAAATGGCTAATAATATGAGTTAGATTGATAATAATAAGAGTAATGAGTATAGTAATTGTCGTTCTATCGATCATATTTGCATAATATGGTTAATAATATGAGTTAGATTGATAATAATAAGAGTAATAAGTATAGCAATTTTCGTCCTATCGATCATATAAGCATAATATGGCTAATAATATGAGTTAGATTGATAACAATAAGAGTAGTGGGTATAGTAATTGTGGTCCTATCGATCATATAAGTATAATATGGCTAATAATATGAGTTAGATTGATAATAATAAGAGTAATAAGTATAGTAATTGTCGTCCTATCGATCATATAAGCATAATATGGCTAATAATATGAGTTAGATTGATAATAATAAGAGTAATGAGTATAGTAATTGTCGTTCTATAGATCATATAAGCATAATATGGCTAATAATATGAGTTAGATTGATAACAGGGAGTGTAATAAGAATAGTAATTGTCGTTCTGTCCATCATATAAGCATAATATGGCTAATAATATGAGTTAGATTGATAATAATAAGAGTAATAAGTATAGTAATTGTCGTCCTATCGATCATATAAGCATAATATGGATAATAGTATGAGTTAGATTGATAATAATAAGAGTAGTGAGTATAGTAATTGTCGTTCTATCGATCATATAAGCATAATATGGCTAATAATATGGGTTAGATTGATAATAATAAGAGTAATAAGTATAGTAATTGTCGTCCTATCGATCACATAAGCATAATATGGCTAATAATATGAGTTAATTGATAATGATAAGACTAATAAGTATAGTAATTGTCGTTCTATCGATCATATAAGCATAATATGGCTAATAATATGAGTTAGATTGATAATAATAAGAGTAATAAGTATAGTAATTTTCGTCCTATCGATCATATAAGCATAATATGGCTAATAATATGAGTTAGATTGATAACAATAAGAGTAGTGAGTATAGTAATTGTCGTCCTATCGATCATATAAGCATAATATGGCTAATAATATGAGTTAGATTGATAATAATAAGAGTAATAAGTATAGTAATTGTCGTCCTATCGATCATATAAGCATAATATGGCTAATAATATGAGTTAGATTGATAACAATAAGAGTAGTGAGTATAGTAATTGTCGTCCTATCGATCATATAAGCATAATATGGCTAATAATATGAGTTAGATTGATAATAATAAGAGTAACAAGTATAGTAATAGTCGTCCTATCGATCATATAAGCATAATATGGCTAATAATATGAGTTGATTGATAATAATAAGAGTAATGAGTATAGTAATTGTCGTTCTATCGATCATATAAGCATAATATGGCTAATAATATGAGTTAGATTGATAATAATAAGAGTAATAAGTATAGTAATTATCGTTCTACCGATCATATAAGCATAATATGGTTAATAATATGAGTTGGATTGATAACAGGGAGTGTAATAAGGATAGTAATTGTCGTTCTGTCGATAATATAAGCATAATATGGCTAATAATATGAGTTAGATTGATAATAATGACAGTAATGAGTATAGTAATTGTCGTTCTATCGATCATTGAAGCATAATATGGCTAATAATATGAGTTGGGTTGATAAAAATAAGAATAATAAGGATAGTAATTATCGTTCCTTCGATCACATAAGCATAACATGGCTAATAATATGAGGTGATTGATAATAATAAGACTAATAAGTATAGTAGTTGTCGTTCTATCGATCATGTAAGCATAATATGGCTAATAATATGAGTTAGATTGATAACAATAAGAGTAGTGAGTATAGTAATTGTCGTCCTATCGATCATATAAGCATAATATGGCTAATAATATGAGTTAGATTGATAATAATAAGAGTAATAAGTATAGTAATTGTCGTCCTATCGATCATATAAGCATAATATGGCTAATAATATGAGTTAGATTGATAACAATAAGAGTAGTGAGTATAGTAATTGTCGTCCTATCGATCATATAAGCATAATATGGCTAATAATATGAGTTAGATTGATAATAATAAGAGTAACAAGTATAGTAATTGTCGTCCTATCGATCATATAAGCATAATATGGCTAATAATATGAGTTAGATTGATAATAATAAGAGTAATGAGTATAGTAATTGTTGTTCTATCGATCATATAAGCATAATATGGCTAATAATATGAGTTAGATTGATAATAATAAGAGTAATAAGTATAGTAATTATCGTTCTACCGATCATATAAGCATAATATGGTTAATAATATGAGTTAGATTGATAACAGGGAGTGTAATAAGGATAGTAATTGTCGTTCTGTCGATAATATAAGCATAATATGGCTAATAATATGAGTTAGATTGATAATAATGACAGTAATGAGTATAGTAATTGTCGTTCTATCGATCATTTAAGCATAATATGGCTAATAATATGAGTTGGGTTGATAAAAATAAGAATAATAAGTATAGTAATTATCGTTCCTTCGATCACATAAGCATAACATGGCTAATAATATGAGGTGATTGATAATAATAAGACTAATAAGTATAGTAGTTGTCGTTCTATCGATCATGTAAGCATAATATGGCTAATAATATGAGTTAGATTGATAACAATAAGAGTAGTGAGTATAGTATTTGTCGTCCTATCGATCATATAAGCATAATATGGCTAATAATATGAGTTAGATTGATAATAATAAGAGTAACAAGTATAGTAGTTGTCGTCCTATCGATCATATAAGCATAATATGGCTAATAATATGAGTTAGATTGATAATAATAAGAGTAATGAGTATAGTAATTGTCGTTCTATCGATCATATTTGCATAATATGGTTAATAATATGAGTTAGATTGATAATAATAAGAGTCATAAGCATAGTAATTTTCGTCCTATCGATCATATAAGCATAATATGGCTAATAATATGAGTTAGATTGATAACAATAAGAGTAGTGAGTATAGTAATTGTCGTCCTATCGATCATATAAGCATAATATGGCTAATAATATGAGTTAGATTGATAATAATAAGAGTAATAAGTATAGTAATTGTCGTCCTATCGATCATATAAGCATAATATGGCTAATAATATGAGTTACATTGATAACAATAAGAGTAATGAGTATAGTAATTCTCGTTCTATCGATCATATAAGCATAATATGGCTAATAATATGCGTTAGATTGATAATAATAAGAGTAATAAGTATAGTAATTGTCGTTCTATCGATCATATAAGAATAATATGGCTAATAATATGGGTTAGATTGATAATAATAAAAGTAATAAGTATAGTAATTATCGTTCTACCGATCATATAAGCATAATATGGCTAATAATATGAGTTAGATTGATAATAATAAGAGTAATGAGTATAGTCATTGTCGTTCTATCGATCATATAAGCATAATATGGTTAATAATATGAGTTAGATTGATAATAATGACAGTAATGAGTATAGTAATTGTCGTTCTATCGATCATTTAAGCATAATATGGCTAATAATATGAGTTAGGTTGATAAAAATAAGAATAATAAGTATAGTAATTATCGCTCCTTCGATCACATAAGCATAACATGGCTAATAATATGAGGTGATTGATAATAATGAGACTAATAAGTATAGTAGTTGTCGTTCTATCGATCATATAAGCATAATATGGCTAATAATATGAGTTAGATTGAAAACAATAAGAGTAGTGTGTATAGTAATTGTCGTCCTATCGATCATATAAGCATAATATGGCTAATAATATGAGTTAGATTGATAATAATAAGAGTAACAAGTATAGTAATTGTCGTCCTATCGATCATATAAGCATAAAATGGCTAATAATATGAGTTAGATTGATAATAATAAGAGTAATGAGTATAGTAATTGTCGTTCTATCGATCATATTTGCATAATATGGTTAATAATATGAGTTAGATTGATAATAATAAGAGTAATAAGTATAGTAATTGTCGTCCTATCGATCATATAAGCATAATATGGCTAATAATATGAGTTAGATTGATAATAATAAGAGTAATAAGTATAGTAATTGTCGTCCTATCGATCATATAAGCATAATATGGATAATAGTATGAGTTAGATTGATAATAATAAGAGTAGTGAGTATAGTAATTGTCGTTCTATCGATCATATAAGCATAATATGGCTAATAATATGGGTTAGATTGATAATAATAAGAGTAATAAGTATAGTAATTGTCGTCCTATCGATCACATAAGCATAATATGGCTAATAATATGAGTTAATTGATAATGATAAGACTAATAAGTATAGTAATTGTCGTTCTATCGATCATATAAGCATAATATGGCTAATAATATGAGTTAGATTGATAATAATAAGAGTAATAAGTATAGTAATTTTCGTCCTATCGATCATATAAGCATAATATGGCTAATAATATGAGTTAGATTGATAACAATAAGAGTAGTGAGTACAGTAATTGTCGTCCTATCGATCATATAAGCATAATATGGCTAATAATATGAGTTAGATTGATAATAATAAGAGTAATAAGTATAGTAATTGTCGTCCTATCGATCATATAAGCATAATATGGCTAATAATATGAGTTAGATTGATAACAATAAGAGTAGTGAGTATAGTAATTGTCGTCCTATCGATCATATAAGCATAATATGGCTAATAATATGAGTTAGATTGATAATAATAAGAGTAACAAGTATAGTAATAGTCGTCCTATCGATCATATAAGCATAATATGGCTAATAATATGAGTTGATTGATAATAATAAGAGTAATGAGTATAGTAATTGTCGTTCTATCGATCATATAAGCATAATATGGCTAATAATATGAGTTAGATTGATAATAATAAGAGTAATGAGTATAGTAATTGTCGTTCTATCGATCATATAAGCATAATATGGCTAATAATATGAGTTAGATTGATAATAATAAGAGTAATAAGTATAGTAATTATCGTTCTACCGATCATATAAGCATAATATGGTTAATAATATGAGTTGGATTGATAACAGGGAGTGTAATAAGGATAGTAATTGTCGTTCTGTCGATAATATAAGCATAATATGGCTAATAATATGAGTTAGATTGATAATAATGACAGTAATGAGTATAGTAATTGTCGTTCTATCGATCATTGAAGCATAATATGGCTAATAATATGAGTTGGGTTGATAAAAATAAGAATAATAAGGATAGTAATTATCGTTCCTTCGATCACATAAGCATAACATGGCTAATAATATGAGGTGATTGATAATAATAAGACTAATAAGTATAGTAGTTGTCGTTCTATCGATCATGTAAGCATAATATGGCTAATAATATGAGTTAGATTGATAACAATAAGAGTAGTGAGTATAGTAATTGTCGTCCTATCGATCATATAAGCATAATATGGCTAATAATATGAGTTAGATTGATAATAATAAGAGTAATAAGTATAGTAATTGTCGTCCTATCGATCATATAAGCATAATATGGCTAATAATATGAGTTAGATTGATAACAATAAGAGTAGTGAGTATAGTAATTGTCGTCCTATCGATCATATAAGCATAATATGGCTAATAATATGAGTTAGATTGATAATAATAAGAGTAACAAGTATAGTAATTGTCGTCCTATCGATCATATAAGCATAATATGGCTAATAATATGAGTTAGATTGATAATAATAAGAGTAATGAGTATAGTAATTGTCGTTCTATCGATCATATAAGCATAATATGGCTAATAATATGAGTTAGATTGATAATAATAAGAGTAATAAGTATAGTAATTATCGTTCTACCGATCATATAAGCATAATATGGTTAATAATATGAGTTAGATTGATAACAGGGAGTGTAATAAGGATAGTAATTGTCGTTCTGTCGATAATATAAGCATAATATGGCTAATAATATGAGTTAGATTGATAATAATGACAGTAATGAGTATAGTAATTGTCGTTCTATCGATCATTTAAGCATAATATGGCTAATAATATGAGTTGGGTTGATAAAAATAAGAATAATAAGTATAGTAATTATCGTTCCTTCGATCACATAAGCATAACATGGCTAATAATATGAGGTGATTGATAATAATAAGACTAATAAGTATAGTAGTTGTCGTTCTATCGATCATGTAAGCATAATATGGCTAATAATATGAGTTAGATTGATAACAATAAGAGTAGTGAGTATAGTATTTGTCGTCCTATCGATCATATAAGCATAATATGGCTAATAATATGAGTTAGATTGATAATAATAAGAGTAACAAGTATAGTAGTTGTCGTCCTATCGATCATATAAGCATAATATGGCTAATAATATGAGTTAGATTGATAATAATAAGAGTAATGAGTATAGTAATTGTCGTTCTATCGATCATATTTGCATAATATGGTTAATAATATGAGTTAGATTGATAATAATAAGAGTCATAAGCATAGTAATTTTCGTCCTATCGATCATATAAGCATAATATGGCTAATAATATGAGTTAGATTGATAACAATAAGAGTAGTGAGTATAGTAATTGTCGTCCTATCGATCATATAAGCATAATATGGCTAATAATATGAGTTAGATTGATAATAATAAGAGTAATAAGTATAGTAATTGTCGTCCTATCGATCATATAAGCATAATATGGCTAATAATATGAGTTACATTGATAACAATAAGAGTAATGAGTATAGTAATTCTCGTTCTATCGATCATATAAGCATAATATGGCTAATAATATGCGTTAGATTGATAATAATAAGAGTAATAAGTATAGTAATTATCGTTCTACCGATCATATAAGCATAATATGGTTAATAATATGAGTTAGATTGATAATAATAAGAGTAATGAGTATAGTAATTGTCGTTCTATCGATCATATAAGAATAATATGGCTAATAATATGGGTTAGATTGATAATAATAAAAGTAATAAGTATAGTAATTATCGTTCTACCGATCATATAAGCATAATATGGCTAATAATATGAGTTAGATTGATAATAATAAGAGTAATGAGTATAGTCATTGTCGTTCTATCGATCATATAAGCATAATATGGTTAATAATATGAGTTAGATTGATAATAATGACAGTAATGAGTATAGTAATTGTCGTTCTATCGATCATTTAAGCATAATATGGCTAATAATATGAGTTAGGTTGATAAAAATAAGAATAATAAGTATAGTAATTATCGCTCCTTCGATCACATAAGCATAACATGGCTAATAATATGAGGTGATTGATAATAATGAGACTAATAAGTATAGTAGTTGTCGTTCTATCGATCATATAAGCATAATATGGCTAATAATATGAGTTAGATTGAAAACAATAAGAGTAGTGTGTATAGTAATTGTCGTCCTATCGATCATATAAGCATAATATGGCTAATAATATGAGTTAGATTGATAATAATAAGAGTAACAAGTATAGTAATTGTCGTCCTATCGATCATATAAGCATAAAATGGCTAATAATATGAGTTAGATTGATAATAATAAGAGTAATGAGTATAGTAATTGTCGTTCTATCGATCATATTTGCATAATATGGTTAATAATATGAGTTAGATTGATAATAATAAGAGTAATAAGTATAGTAATTGTCGTCCTATCGATCATATAAGCATAATATGGCTAATAATATGAGTTAGATTGATAATAATAAGAGTAATGAGTATAGTAATTGTCGTTCTATCGATCATATAAGCATAATATGGCTAATAATATGCGATAGATTGATAATAACGACAGTAATGAGTATAGTAATTGTCGTTCTATCGATCATTTAAGCATAATATGGCTAATAATATGAGTTAGGTTGATAAAAATAAGAATAATAAGTATAGTAATTATCGTTCCTTCGATCACATAAGCATAACATGGCTAATAATATGAGGTGATTGATAATAATAAGACTAATAAGTATAGTAGTTGTCGTTCTCTTGTTCATATAAGCATAATATGGCTAATAATATGAGTTAGATTGATAATAATAAGAGTAATAAGTATAGTAATTGTCGTCCTATCGATCATATAAGCATAATATGGCTAATAATATGAGTTAGATTGATAACAATAAGAGTAGTGAGTATAGTAATTGTGGTCCTATCGATCATATAAGCATAATATGGCTAATAATATGAGTTAGATTGATAATAATAAGAGTAATAAGTATAGTAATTGTCGTCCTATCGATCATATAAGCATAATATGGCTAATAATATGAGTTAGATTGATAATAATAAGAGTAATGAGTATAGTAATTGTCGTTCTATCGATCATATAAGCATAATATGGCTAATAATATGCGTTAGATTGATAATAATAAGAGTAATAAGTATAGTAATTATCGTTCTACCGATCATATAAGCATAATATGGTTAATAATATGAGTTAGATTGATAACAGGGAGTGTAATAAGAATCGTAATTGTCGTTCTGTCCATCATATAAGCATAATATGGCTAATAATATGAGTTAGATTGATAATAATAAGAGTAATAAGAATAGTAATTGTCGTCCTATCGATCACATAAGCATAATATGGCTAATAATATGAGTTAATTGATAATGATAAGACTAATAAGTATAGTAATTGCCGTTCTATCGATCATATAAGCATAATATGGCTAATAATATGAGTTAGATTGATAACAATAAGAGTAGTGAGTATAGCAATTGTCGTTCTATCGATCATATAAGCATAATATGGTTAATAATATGAGTTAGATTGATAACAGGGAGTGTAATAAGAATAGTAATTGTCGTTCTGTCGATAATATAAGCATAATATGGCTAATAATATGAGTTAGTTCGATAATAACGACAGTAATGAGTATAGTAATTGTCGTTCTATCGATCATTTAAGCATAATATGGCTAATAATATGAGTTGGGTTGATAAAAATAAGAATAATAAGTATAGTAATTATCGTTCCTTCGATCACATAAGCATAATATGGCTAATAATATGAGGTGATTGATAATAATAAGACTAATAAGTATAGTAGTTGTCGTTCTATCGATCATATAAGCATAATATGGCTAATAATATGAGTTAGATTGATAACAATAAGAGTAGTGAGTATAGTAATTGTCGTCCTATCGATCATATAAGCATTAAATGGCTAATAATATGAGTTAGATTGATAATAATAAGAGTAACAAGTATAGTAATTGTCGTCCTATCGATCATATAAGCATAATATGGCTAATAATATGAGTTAGATTGATAATAATGACAGTAATGAGTATAGTAATTGTCGTTCTATCGATCATTTAAGCATAATATGGCTAATAATATGAGTTAGGTTGATAAAAATAAGAATAATAAGTATAGTAATTATCGTTCCTTCGATCACATAAGCATAACATGGCTAATAATATGCGTTAGATTGATAATAATAAGAGTAATAAGTATAGTAATTATCGTTCTACCGATCATATAAGCATAATATGGTTAATAATATGAGTTAGATTGATAACAGGGAGTGTAATAAGAATAGTAATTGTCGTTCTGTCCATCATATAAGCATAATATGGCTAATAATATGAGTTAGATTGATAATAATAAGAGTAATAAGTATAGTAATTTTCGTCCTATCGATCATATAAGCATAATATGGCTAAAAATATGAGTTAGATTGATAACAATAAGAGTAGTGAGTATAGTAATTGTCGTCCTATCGATCATATAAGCATAATATGGCTAATAATATGAGTTAGATTGATAATAATAAGAGTAATGAGTATAGTAATTGTCGTTCTATCGATCATATAAGCATAATATGGCTAATAATATGCGATAGATTGATAATAACGACAGTAATGAGTATAGTAATTGTCGTTCTATCGATCATTTAAGCATAATATGGCTAATAATATGAGTTAGGTTGATAAAAATAAGAATAATAAGTATAGTAATTATCGTTCCTTCGATCACATAAGCATATCATGGCTGTTAATATGAGGTGATTGATAATAATAAGACTAATAAGTATAGTAGTTGTCGTTCTATCGATCATATAAGCATAATATGGCTAATAATATGAGTTAGATTGATAACAATAAGAGTAGTGAGTATAGTAATAGTCGTCCTATCGATCATATAAGCATAATATGGCTAATAATATGAGTTAGATTGATAACAATAAGAGTAGTGAGTATAGTAATTTTCGTCCTATCGATCATATAAGCATAATATGGTTAATAATATGAGTTAGATTGATAACAGGGAGTGTAATAAGAATAGTAATTGTCGTCCTGTCCATCATATAAGCATAACATGGCTAATAATATGAGGTGATTGATAATAATAAGACTAATAAGTATAGTAGTTGTCGTTCTATCGATCATATAAGCATAATATGGCTAATAATATGAGTTAGATTGATAACAATAAGAGTAGTGAGTATAGTAATTGTCGTCCTATCGATCATATAAGCATAATATGGCTAATAATATGAGTTAGATTGATAATAATAAGAGTAACAAGTATAGTAATTGTCGTCCTATCGATCATATAAGCATAATATGGCTAATAATATGAGTTGGATTGATAATAATAAGAGTAATGAGTATAGTAATTGTCGTTCTATCGATCATATAAGCATAATATGGCTAATAATATGAGTTAGATTGATAATAATAAGAGTAATAAGTATAGTAATTATCGTTCTACCGATCATGTAAGCATAATATGGTTAATAATATGAGTTAGATTGATAATAATAAGAGTAATGAGTATAGTAATTGTCGTTCTATCGATCATATTTGCATAATATGGTTAATAATATGAGTTAGATTGATAATAATAAGAGTAATAAGCATAGTAATTTTCGTCCTATCGATCATATAAGCATAATATGGCTAATAATATGAGTTAGATTGATAACAATAAGAGTAGTGAGTATAGTAATTGTCGTCCTATCGATCATATAAGCGTAATATGGCTAATAATATGAGTTAGATTGATAATAATAAGAGTAGTGTGTATAGTAATTGTCGTCCTATCGATCATATAAGCATAATATGGCTAATAATATGAGTTAGGTTGATAATAATAAGAGTAATGAGTATAGCAATTGTCGTTCTATCGATCATATAAGCATAATATGGCTAATAATACGAGTTAGATTGACAATAATAAGAGTAATAAGTATAGTAATTATCGTTCTACACATCATATAAGCATAATATGGTTAATAATATGAGTTAGATTGATAATAATAAGAGTAATGAGTATAGTAATTGTCGTTCTATCGATCATATAAGCATAATATGGCTAATAATATGGGTTAGATTGATAATAATAAAAGTAATAAGTATAGTAATTATCGTTCTACCGATCATATAAGCATAATATGGTTAATAATATGAGTTAGATTGATAATAATGACAGTAATGAGTATAGTAATTGTCGTTCTAACAATCATTTAAGCATAATATGGCTAATAATATGAGTTAGGTTGATAAAAATAAGAATAATAAGTATAGTAATTATCGCTCCTCCGATCACATAAGCATAACATGGCTAATAATATGAGGTGATTGATAATAATGAGACTAATAAGTATAGTAGTTGTCGTTCTATCGATCATATAAGCATAATATTGCTAATAATATGAGTTAGATTGATAACAATAAGAGTAGTGTGTATAGTAATTGTCGTCCTATCGATCATATAAGCATAAAATGGCTAATAATATGAGTTAGATTGATAATAATAAGAGTAATAAGTATAGTAATTATCGTTCTACCGATCATATGAGCATAATATGGTTAATAATATGAGTTAGGTTGATAACAGGGAGTGTAATAAGAATAGTAATTGTCGTTCTGTCCATCATATAAGCATAATATGGCTAATAATATGAGTTAGATTGATAATAATAAGAGTAATAAGTATAGTAATTGTCGTCCTATCGATCATATAAGCATAATATGGCTAATAGTATGAGTTAGATTGATAATAATAAGAGTAGTGAGTATAGTAATTGTCGTTCTATCGATCATATAAGCATAATATGGCTAATAATATGAGTTAGATTGATAATAATAAGAGTAATAAGTATAGTAATTATCGTCCTATCGATCATATAAGCATAATATGGCTAATAGTATGAGTTAGATTGATAACAATATGAGTAGTGAGTATAGTAATTGTGGTCCTATCGATCATATAAGCATAATATGGCTAATAATATGAGTTAGATTGATAATAATAAGAGTAATAAGTATAGTAATTGTCGTCCTATCGATCATATAAGCATAATATGGCTAATAATATGAGTTAGATTGATAATAATAAGAGTAATGAGTATAGTAATTGTCGTTCTATCGATCATATAAGCATAATATGGCTAATAATATGCGTTAGATTGATAATAACGACAGTAATGAGTATAGTAATTGTCGTTCTATCGATCATTTAAGCATAATATGGCTAATAATATGAGTTGGGTTGATAGAAATAAGAATAATAAGTATAGTAATTATCGTTCCTTCGATCACATAAGCATAATATGGCTAATAATATGAGGTGATTGATAATAATAAGACTAATAAGTATAGTAGTTGTCGTTCTATCGATCATATAAGCATAATATGGCTAATAATATGAGTTAGATTGATAACAATAAGAGTAGTGAGTATAGTAATTGTCGTCCTGTCGATCATATAAGCATAATATGGCTAATAATATGAGTTAGATTGATAATAATAAGAGTAACAAGTATAGTAATTGTCGTCCTATCGATCATATAAGCATAATATGGCTAATAATATGAGTTAGATTGATAATAATGACAGTAATGAGTATAGTAATTGTCGTTCTATCGATCATTTAAGCATAATATGGCTAATAATATGAGTTAGGTTGATAAAAATAAGAATAATAAGTATAGTAATTATCGTTCCTTCGATCACATAAGCATAACATGGCTAATAATATGAGGTGATTGATAATAATAAGACTAATAAGTATAGTAGTTGTCGTCCTATCGATCATATAAGCATAATATGGCTAATAATATGAGTTGGATTGATAATAATAAGAGTAACAAGTATAGTAATTGTCGTCCTATCGATCATATAAGCATAATATGGCTAATAATATGAGTTGGATTGATAATAATAAGAGTAATGAGTATAGTAATTGTCGTTCTATCGATCATATAAGCATAATATGGCTAATAATATGAGTTAGATTGATAATAATAAGAGTAATAAGTATAGTAATTATCGTTCTACCGATCATGTAAGCATAATATGGTTAATAATATGAGTTAGATTGATAATAATAAGAGTAATGAGTATAGTAATTGTCGTTCTATCGATCATATTTGCATAATATGGTTAATAATATGAGTTAGATTGATAATAATAAGAGTAATAAGCATAGTAATTTTCGTCCTATCGATCATATAAGCATAATATGGCTAATAATATGAGTTAGATTGATAACAATAAGAGTAGTGAGTATAGTAATTGTCGTCCTATCGATCATATAAGCATAATATGGCTAATAATATGAGTTAGATTGATAATAATAAGAGTAGTGTGTATAGTAATTGTCGTCCTATCGATCATATAAGCATAATATGGCTAATAATATGAGTTAGGTTGATAATAATAAGAGTAATGAGTATAGCAATTGTCGTTCTATCGATCATATAAGCATAATATGGCTAATAATACGAGTTAGATTGACAATAATAAGAGTAATAAGTATAGTAATTATCGTTCTACAGATCATATAAGCATAATATGGTTAATAATATGAGTTAGATTGATAATAATAAGAGTAATGAGTATAGTAATTGTCGTTCTATCGATCATATAAGCATAATATGGCTAATAATATGGGTTAGATTGATAATAATAAAAGTAATAAGTATAGTAATTATCGTTCTACCGATCATATAAGCATAATATGGTTAATAATATGAGTTAGATTGTTAATAATGACAGTAATGAGTATAGTAATTGTCGTTCTAACAATCATTTAAGCATAATATGGCTAATAATATGAGTTAGGTTGATAAAAATAAGAATAATAAGTATAGTAATTATCGCTCCTTCGATCACATAAGCATAACATGGCTAATAATATGAGGTGATTGATAATAATGAGACTAATAATTATAGTAGTTGTCGTTCTATCGATCATATAAGCATAATATTGCTAATAATATGAGTTAGATTGATAACAATAAGAGTAGTGTGTATAGTAATTGTCGTCCTATCAATCATATAAGCATAATATGGCTAATAATATGAGTTAGATTGATAATAATAAGAGTAACAAGTATAGTAATTGTCGTCCTATCGATCATATAAGCATAAAATGGCTAATAATATGAGTTAGATTGATAATAATAAGCGTAATGAGTATAGTAATTGTCGTTCTATCGATCATATTTGCATAATATGGTTAATAATATGAGTTAGATTGATAATAATAAGAGTAATAAGTATAGTAATTTTCGTCCTATCGATCATATAAGCATAATATGGCTAATAATATGAGTTAGATTGATAACAATAAGAGTAGTGAGTATAGTAATTGTGGTCCTATCGATCATATATGCATAATATGGCTAATAATATGAGTTAGATTGATAATAATAAGAGTAATAAGTATAGTAATTGTCGTCCTATCGATCATATAAGCATAATATGGCTAATAATATGAGTTAGATTGATAATAATAAGAGTAATGGGTATAGTAATTGTCGTTCTATCGATCATATAAGCATAATATGGCTAATAATATGCGTTAGATTGATAATAATAAGAGTAATAAGTATAGTAATTATCGTTCTACCGATCATATAAGCATAATATGGTTAATAATATGAGTTAGATTGATAACAGGGAGTGTAATAAGAATCGTAATTGTCGTCCTGTCCATCATATATGCATAATATGGCTAATAATATGAGTTAGATTGATAATAATAAGAGTAATAAGAATAGTAATTGTCGTTCTGTCCATCATATAAGCATAATATGGCTAATAATATGAGTTAGATTGATAATAATAAGAGTAATAAGTATAGTAATTGTCGTCCTATCGATCATATAAGCATAATATGGCTAATAGCATGAGTTAGATTGATAATAATAAGAGTAGTGAGTATAGTAATTGTCGTTCTATCGATCATATAAGCATAATATGGCTAATAATATGAGTTAGGTTGATAATAATAAGAGTAATAAGTATAGTAATTGTCGTCCTATCGATCATGTAAGCATAATATGGCTAATAATATGAGTTAGATTGACAATAATAAGAGTAATAAGTATAGTAATCATCGTTCTACCGATCATATAAGCATAATATGGTTACTAATATGAGTTAGATTGATAATAATAAGAGTAATGAGTATAGTAATTGTCGTTCTATCGATCATATAAGCATAATATGGCTAATAATATGAGTTAGTTCGATAATAATAAGAGTAATGAGTATAGTAATTGTCGTTCTATCGATCATATAAGCATAATATGGCTAATAATATGAGTTAGATTGATAATAATAAGAGTAATAGGTATAGTAATTATCGTTCTATCGATCACATAAGCATAATATGGCTAATAATATGAGTTAGATTGATAATAATAAGAGTAATAAGTATAGTAATTTTCGTCCTATCGATCATATAAGCATAATATGGCTAATAATATGAGTTAGATTGATAACAATAAGAGTAGTGAGTATAGTAATTGTGGTCCTATCGATCATATATGCATAATATGGCTAATAATATGAGTTAGATTGATAATAATAAGAGTAATAAGTATAGTAATTGTCGTCCTATCGATCATATAAGCATAATATGGCTAATAATATGAGTTAGATTGATAATAATAAGAGTAATGGGTATAGTAATTGTCGTTCTATCGATCATATAAGCATAATATGGCTAATAATATGCGTTAGATTGATAATAATAAGAGTAATAAGTATAGTAATTATCGTTCTACCGATCATATAAGCATAATATGGTTAATAATATGAGTTAGATTGATAACAGGGAGTGTAATAAGAATCGTAATTGTCGTCCTGTCCATCATATATGCATAATATGGCTAATAATATGAGTTAGATTGATAATAATAAGAGTAATAAGAATAGTAATTGTCGTTCTGTCCATCATATAAGCATAATATGGCTAATAATATGAGTTAGATTGATAATAATAAGAGTAATAAGTATAGTAATTGTCGTCCTATCGATCATATAAGCATAATATGGCTAATAGTATGAGTTAGATTGATAATAATAAGAGTAGTGAGTATAGTAATTGTCGTTCTATCGATCATATAAGCATAATATGGCTAATAATATGAGTTAGATTGATAATAATAAGAGTAATAAGTATAGTAATTATCGTCCTATCGATCATATAAGCATAATATGGCTAATAGTATGAGTTAGATTGATAACAATATGAGTAGTGAGTATAGTAATTGTGGTCCTATCGATCATATAAGCATAATATGGCTAATAATATGAGTTAGATTGATAATAATAAGAGTAATAAGTATAGTAATTGTCGTCCTATCGATCATATAAGCATAATATGGCTAATAATATGAGTTAGATTGATAATAATAAGAGTAATGAGTATAGTAATTGTCGTTCTATCGATCATATAAGCATAATATGGCTAATAATATGCGTTAGATTGATAATAACGACAGTAATGAGTATAGTAATTGTCGTTCTATCGATCATTTAAGCATAATATGGCTAATAATATGAGTTGGGTTGATAGAAATAAGAATAATAAGTATAGTAATTATCGTTCCTTCGATCACATAAGCATAATATGGCTAATAATATGAGGTGATTGATAATAATAAGACTAATAAGTATAGTAGTTGTCGTTCTATCGATCATATAAGCATAATATGGCTAATAATATGAGTTAGATTGATAACAATAAGAGTAGTGAGTATAGTAATTGTCGTCCTGTCGATCATATAAGCATAATATGGCTAATAATATGAGTTAGATTGATAATAATAAGAGTAACAAGTATAGTAATTGTCGTCCTATCGATCATATAAGCATAATATGGCTAATAATATGAGTTAGATTGATAATAATGACAGTAATGAGTATAGTAATTGTCGTTCTATCGATCATTTAAGCATAATATGGCTAATAATATGAGTTAGGTTGATAAAAATAAGAATAATAAGTATAGTAATTATCGTTCCTTCGATCACATAAGCATAACATGGCTAATAATATGAGGTGATTGATAATAATAAGACTAATAAGTATAGTAGTTGTCGTTCTATCGATCATATAAGCATAATATGGCTAATAATATGAGTTAGATTGATAACAATAAGAGTAGTGAGTATAGTAATTGTCGTCCTATCGATCATATAAGCATAATATGGCTAATAATATGAGTTAGATTGATAATAATAAGAGTAACAAGTATAGTAATTTTCGTCCTATCGATCATATAAGCATAATATGGCTAATAATATGAGTTGGATTGATAATAATAAGAGTAATGAGTATAGTAATTGTCGTTCTATCGATCATATAAGCATAATATGGCTAATAATATGAGTTAGATTGATAATAATAAGAGTAATAAGTATAGTAATTATCGTTCTACCGATCATGTAAGCATAATATGGTTAATAATATGAGTTAGATTGATAATAATAAGAGTAATGAGTATAGTAATTGTCGTTCTATCGATCATATTTGCATAATATGGTTAATAATATGAGTTAGATTGATAATAATAAGAGTAATAAGCATAGTAATTTTCGTCCTATCGATCATATAAGCATAATATGGCTAATAATATGAGTTAGATTGATAACAATAAGAGTAGTGAGTATAGTAATTGTCGTCCTATCGATCATATAAGCATAATATGGCTAATAATATGAGTTAGATTGATAATAATAAGAGAAGTGTGTATAGTAATTGTCGTCCTATCGATCATATAAGCATAATATGGCTAATAATATGAGTTAGGTTGATAATAATAAGAGTAATGAGTATAGCAATTGTCGTTCTATCGATCATATAAGCATAATATGGCTAATAATACGAGTTAGATTGACAATAATAAGAGTAATAAGTATAGTAATTATCGTTCTACAGATCATATAAGCATAATATGGTTAATAATATGAGTTAGATTGATAATAATAAGAGTAATGAGTATAGTAATTGTCGTTCTATCGATCATATAAGCATAATATGGCTAATAATATGGGTTAGATTGATAATAATAAAAGTAATAAGTATAGTAATTATCGTTCTACCGATCATATAAGCATAATATGGTTAATAATATGAGTTAGATTGTTAATAATGACAGTAATGAGTATAGTAATTGTCGTTCTAACAATCATTTAAGCATAATATGGCTAATAATATGAGTTAGGTTGATAAAAATAAGAATAATAAGTATAGTAATTATCGCTCCTTCGATCACATAAGCATAACATGGCTAATAATATGAGGTGATTGATAATAATGAGACTAATAATTATAGTAGTTGTCGTTCTATCGATCATATAAGCATAATATTGCTAATAATATGAGTTAGATTGATAACAATAAGAGTAGTGTGTATAGTAATTGTCGTCCTATCGATCATATAAGCATAATATGGCTAATAATATGAGTTAGATTGATAATAATAAGAGTAACAAGTATAGTAATTGTCGTCCTATCGATCATATAAGCATAAAATGGCTAATAATATGAGTTAGATTGATAATAATAAGAGTAATGAGTATAGTAATTGTCGTTCTATCGATCATATTTGCATAATATGGTTAATAATATGAGTTAGATTAATAATAATAAGAGTAATAAGTATAGTAATTTTCGTCCTATCGATCATATAAGCATAATATGGCTAATAATATGAGTTAGATTGATAACAATAAGAGTAGTGAGTATAGTAATTGTGGTCCTATCGATCATATATGCATAATATGGCTAATAATATGAGTTAGATTGATAATAATAAGAGTAATAAGTATAGTAATTGTCGTCCTATCGATCATATAAGCATAATATGGCTAATAATATGAGTTAGATTGATAATAATAAGAGTAATGGGTATAGTAATTGTCGTTCTATCGATCATATAAGCATAATATGGCTAATAATATGCGTTAGATTGATAATAATAAGAGTAATAAGTATAGTAATTATCGTTCTACCGATCATATAAGCATAATATGGTTAATAATATGAGTTAGATTGATAACAGGGAGTGTAATAAGAATCGTAATTGTCGTCCTGTCCATCATATATGCATAATATGGCTAATAATATGAGTTAGATTGATAATAATAAGAGTAATAAGAATAGTAATTGTCGTTCTGTCCATCATATAAGCATAATATGGCTAATAATATGAGTTAGATTGATAATAATAAGAGTAATAAGTATAGTAATTGTCGTCCTATCGATCATATAAGCATAATATGGCTAATAGCATGAGTTAGATTGATAATAATAAGAGTAGTGAGTATAGTAATTGTCGTTCTATCGATCATATAAGCATAATATGGCTAATAATATGAGTTAGATTGATAATAATAAGAGTAATAAGTATAGTAATTGTCGTCCTATCGATCATGTAAGCATAATATGGCTAATAATATGAGTTAGATTGACAATAATAAGAGTAATAAGTATAGTAATCATCGTTCTACCGATCATATAAGCATAATATGGTTACTAATATGAGTTAGATTGATAATAATAAGAGTAATGAGTATAGTAATTGTCGTTCTATCGATCATATAAGCATAATATGGCTAATAATATGAGTTAGTTCGATAATAATAAGAGTAATGAGTATAGTAATTGTCGTTCTATCGATCATATAAGCATAATATGGCTAATAATATGAGTTAGATTGATAATAATAAGAGTAATAGGTATAGTAATTATCGTTCTATCGATCACATAAGCATAATATGGCTAATAATATGAGTTAGATTGATAATAATAAGAGTAATAAGTATAGTAATTTTCGTCCTATCGATCATATAAGCATAATATGGCTAATAATATGAGTTAGATTGATAACAATAAGAGTAGTGAGTATAGTAATTGTGGTCCTATCGATCATATATGCATAATATGGCTAATAATATGAGTTAGATTGATAATAATAAGAGTAATAAGTATAGTAATTGTCGTCCTATCGATCATATAAGCATAATATGGCTAATAATATGAGTTAGATTGATAATAATAAGAGTAATGGGTATAGTAATTGTCGTTCTATCGATCATATAAGCATAATATGGCTAATAATATGCGTTAGATTGATAATAATAAGAGTAATAAGTATAGTAATTATCGTTCTACCGATCATATAAGCATAATATGGTTAATAATATGAGTTAGATTGATAACAGGGAGTGTAATAAGAATCGTAATTGTCGTCCTGTCCATCATATATGCATAATATGGCTAATAATATGAGTTAGATTGATAATAATAAGAGTAATAAGAATAGTAATTGTCGTTCTGTCCATCATATAAGCATAATATGGCTAATAATATGAGTTAGATTGATAATAATAAGAGTAATAAGTATAGTAATTGTCGTCCTATCGATCATATAAGCATAATATGGCTAATAGTATGAGTTAGATTGATAATAATAAGAGTAGTGAGTATAGTAATTGTCGTTCTATCGATCATATAAGCATAATATGGCTAATAATATGAGTTAGATTGATAATAATAAGAGTAATAAGTATAGTAATTGTCGTCCTATCGATCATGTAAGCATAATATGGCTAATAATATGAGTTAGATTGACAATAATAAGAGTAATAAGTATAGTAATCATCGTTCTTCCGATCATATAAGCATAATATGGTTACTAATATGAGTTAGATTGATAATAATAAGAGTAATAAGTATAGTAATTGTCGTTCTATCGATCATATTTGCATAATATGGTTAATAATATGAGTTAGATTGATAATAATAAGAGTAGTGAGCATAGTAATTGTCGTTCTATCGATCATATAAGCATAATATGGCTAATAATATGAGTTAGATTGATAATAATAAGAGTAATAAGTATAGTAATTGTCGTCCTATCGATCACATAAGCATAATATGGCTAATAATATGAGTTAGGTTGATAATAATAAGAGTAATGAGTATAGTAATTGTCGTTCTATCGATCACATAAGCATAACATGGCTAATAATATGCGTTAGATTGATAATAATAAGAGTAATAAGTATAGTAATTATCGTTCTATCGATCATATGAGCATAATATGGTTAATAATATGAGTTAGATTGATAACAGGGAGTGTAATAAGAATAGTAATTGTCGTTCTGTCCATCATATAAGCATAATATGGCTAATAATATGAGTTAGATTGATAATAGTAAGAGTAATAAGTATAGTAATTGTCGTCCTATCGATCATATAAGCATAATATGGCTAATAGTATGAGTTAGATTGATAATAATAAGAGTAGTGAGTATAGTAATTGTCGTTCTATCGATCATATAAGCATAATATGGCTAATAATATGAGTTGGATTGATAATAATAAGAGTAATAAGTATAGTAATTATCGTCCTATCGATCATATAAGCATAATATGGCTAATAATATGAGTTAGATTGATAACAATAAGAGTAGTGAGTATAGTAATTGTGGTCCTATCGATCATATAAGCATAATATGGCTAATAATATGAGTTAGATTGATAATAATAAGAGTAATAAGTATAGTAATTGTCGTCCTATCGATCATATAAGCATAATATGTCTAATAATATGAGTTAGATTGATAATAATAAGAGTAATGAGTATAGTAATTGTCGTTCTATCGATCATATAAGCATAATATGGCTAATAATATGCGTTAGATTGATAATAATAAGAGTAATAAGTATAGTAATTATCGTTCTACCGATCATATAAGCATAATATGGTTAATAATATGAGTTAGATTGATAACAGGGAGTGTAATAAGAATCGTAATTGTCGTTCTGTCCATCATATATGCATAATATGGCTAATAATATGAGTTAGATTGATAATAATAAGAGTAATAAGTATAGTAGTTGTCGTCCTATCGATCATATAAGCATAATATGGCTAATAGTATGAGTTAGATTGATAATAATAAGAGTAATAAGTATAGTAATTATCGTTCTACCGATCATATAACCATAATATGGTTAATAATATGAGTTAGATTGATAACAGGGAGTGTAATAAGAATAGTAATTGTCGTTCTGTCCATCATATAAGCATAATATGGCTAATAATATGAGTTAGATTGATAATAATAAGAGTAATAAGTATAGTAATTGTCGTCCTATCGATCATATAAGCATAATATGGCTAATAGTATGAGTTAGATTGATAATAATAAGAGTAGTGAGTATAGTAATTGTCGTTCTATCGATCATATAAGCATAATATGGCTAATAATATGAGTTAGATTGATAATAATAAGAGTAATAAGTTTAGTAATTGTCGTCCTATCGATCATGTAAGCATAATATGGCTAATAATATGAGTTAGATTGACAATAATAAGAGTAATAAGTATAGTAATTATCGTTCTACCGATCATATAAGCATAATATGGTTACTAATATGAGTTAATTGATAATGATAAGACTAATAAGTATAGTAATTGTCGTTCTATCGATCATATAAGCATAATATGGCTAATAATATGAGTTAGATTGATAACAATAAGAGTAGTGAGTATAGTAATTGTCGTCCTATCGATCATATAAGCATACTATGACTAATAATATGAGTTAGGTTGATAATAATAAGAGTAATGAGTAAAGTAATTGTCGTTCTATCGATCATATAACCATAATATGGCTAATAATATGAGTTAGATTGACAATAATAAGAGTAATAAGTATAGTAATTATCGTTCTACCGATGATATAAGCATAATATGGTTAATAATATGAGTTAGATTGATAATAATAAGAGTAATGAGTATAGTAATTGTCGTTCTATCGACCATATAAGCGTAATATGGCTAATAATGTGAGTTAGGTTGATAATAATAAGAGTAATGAGTATAGTAATTATCGTTCCTTCGATCACATAAGCATAACATGGCTAATAATATGCGTTAGATTGATAATAATAAGAGTAATAAGTATAGTAATTATCGTTCTACCGATCATATAAGCATAATATGGTTCATAATATGAGTTAGATTGATAACAGGGAGTGTAATAAGAATAGTAATTGTCGTTCTGTCCATCATATAAGCATAATATGGCTAATAATATGAGTTAGATTGATAATAATAAGAGTAATAAGTATAGTAATTGTCGTCCTATCGATCATATAAGCATAATATGGCTAATAGTATGAGTTAGATTGATAATAATAAGAGTAGTGAGTATAGTAATTGTCGTTCTATCGATCATATAAGCATAATATGGCTAATAATATGAGTTAGATTGATAATAATAAGAGTAATAAGTATAGTAATTATCGTCCTATCGATCATATAAGCATAATATGGCTAATAATATGAGTTAGATTGATAATAATAAGAGTAATAAGTATAGTAGTTTTCGTCCTATCGATCATATAAGCATAATATGGCTAATAATATGAGTTAGATTGATAACAATAAGAGTAGTGAGTATAGTAATTGTCGTCCTATCGATCATATAAGCATAATATGGCTAATAGTATGAGTTAGATTGATAATAATAAGAGTAGTGAGTATAGTAATTGTCGTTCTATCGATCATATAAGCATAATATGGCTAATAATATGAGTTAGATTGATAATAATAAGAGTAATAAGTATAGTAATTATCGTCCTATCGATCATATAAGCATAATATGGCTAATAATATGAGTTAGATTGATAATAATAAGAGTAATGAGTATAGTAATTGTCGTTCTATCGATCATATAAGCATAATATGGCTAATAATATGAGTTAGATTGATAATAATAAGAGTAATAAGTATAGTAATTATCGTTCCTTCGATCACATAAGCATAACATGGCTGATAATATGAGGTGATTGATAATAATAAGAGTAATAAGTATAGTAATTTTCGTCCTATCGATCATATAAGCATAATATGGCTAATAATATGAGTTAGATTGATAACAATAAGAGTAGTGAGTATAGTAATTGTCGTCCTATCGATCATATAAGCATAATATGGCTAATAGTACGAGTTAGATTGATAATAATAAGAGTAGTGAGTATAGTAATTGTCGTTCTATCGATCATATAAGTATAATATGGCTAATAATATGAGTTAGATTGATAATAATAAGAGTAATAAGTATAGTAATTGTCGTCCTATCGATCACATAAGCATAATATGGCTAATAATATGAGTTAATTGATAATGATAAGACTAATAAGTATAGTAATTGCCGTTCTATCGATCATATAAGCATAATATGGCTAATAATATGAGTTAGATTGATAACAATAAGAGTAGTGAGTATAGTAATTGTCGTCCTATCGATCATATAAGCATAATATGGCTAATAATATGAGTTAGGTTGATAATAATAAGAGTAATGAGTATAGTAATTGTCGTTCTATCGATCATATAAGCATAATATGGTTAATAATATGAGTTAGATTGATAACAGGGAGTGTAATAAGAATAGTAATTGTCGATCTGTCGATAATATAAGCATAATATGGCTAATAATATGAGTTAGATTGATAATAATGACAGTAATGAGTATAGTAATTGTCGTTCTATCGATCATTTAAGCATAATATGGCTAATAATATGAGTTGGGTTGATAAAAATAAGAATAATAAGTATAGTAATTATCGTTCCTTCGATCACATAAGCATAATATGGCTAATAATATGAGGTGATTGATAATAATAAGACTAATAAGTATAGTAGTTGTCGTTCTATCGATCATATAAGCATAATATGGCTAATAATATGAGTTAGATTGATAACAATAAGAGTAGTGAGTATAGTAATTGTCGTCCTATCGATCATATAAGCATAATATGGCTAATAATATGAGTTAGATTGATAATAATAAGAGTAATAAGTATAGTAATTATCGTTCTACCGATCATGTAAGCATAATATGGTTAATAATATGAGTTAGATTGATAATAATAAGAGTAATGAGTATAGTAATTGTCGTTCTATCGATCATATTTGCATAATATGGTTAATAATATGAGGTAGATTGATAATAATAAGAGTAATAAGCATAGTAATTTTCGTCCTATCGATCATATAAGCATAATATGGCTAATAATATGAGTTAGATTGATAACAATAAGAGTAGTGAGTATAGTAATTGTCGTCCTATCGATCATATAAGCATAATATGGCTAATAATATGAGTTAGATTGATAATAATAAGAGTAGTGAGTATAGTAATTGTCGTCCTATCGATCATATAAGCATAATATGGCTAATAATATGAGTTAGATTGATAATAATAAGAGTAATGAGTATAGTAATTGTCGTTCTATCGATCATATAAGCATAATATGGCTAATAATATGCGTTAGATTGATAATAACGACAGTAATGAGTATAGTAATTGTCGTTCTATCGATCATTTAAGCATAATATGGCTAATAATATGAGTTGGGTTGATAAAAATAAGAATAATAAGTATAGTAATTATCGTTCCTTCGATCACATAAGCATAATATGGCTAATAATATGAGGTGATTGATAATAATAAGACTAATAAGTATAGTAGTTGTCGTTCTATCGATCATATAAGCATAATATGGCTAATAATATGAGTTAGATTGATAACAATAAGAGTAGTGAGTATAGTAATTGTCGTCCTATCGATCATATAAGCATAATATGGCTAATAATATGAGTTAGATTGATAATAATAAGAGTAACAAGTATAGTAATTGTCGTCCTATCGATCATATAAGCATAATATGGCTAATAATATGAGTTAGATTGATAATAATGACAGTAATGAGTATAGTAATTGTCGTTCTATCGATCATTTAAGCATAATATGGCTAATAATATGAGTTAGGTTGATAAAAATAAGAATAATAAGTATAGTAATTATCGTTCCTTCGATCACATAAGCATAACATGGCTAATAATATGCGTTAGATTGATAATAATAAGAGTAATAAGTATAGTAATTATCGTTCTACCGATCATATAAGCATAATATGGTTAATAATATGAGTTAGATTGATAACAGGGAGTGTAATAAGAATAGTAATTGTCGTTCTGTCCATCATATAAGCATAATATGGCTAATAATATGAGTTAGATTGATAATAATAAGAGTAACAAGTATAGTAATTGTCGTCCTATCGATCATATAAGCATAATATGGCTAATAGTATGAGTTAGATTGATAATAATAAGAGTAGTGAGTATAGTAATTGTCGTTCTATCGATCATATAAGCATAATATGGCTAATAATA
Organism: Megachile rotundata; assembly: GCF_050947335.1. NCBI lineage: Eukaryota > Metazoa > Arthropoda > Insecta > Hymenoptera > Megachilidae > Megachile > Megachile rotundata. The sequence goes on along the minus strand of NW_027473478.1, from coordinate 101,219 downwards.
TGAGTTAGATTGATAATAATAAGAGTAATAAGTATAGTAATTATCGTCCTATCGATCATATAAGCATAATATGGCTAATAATATGAGTTAGATTGATAATAATAAGAGTAATAAGTATAGTAATTTTCGTCCTATCGATCATATAAGCATAATATGGCTAATAATATGAGTTAGATTGATAACAATAAGAGTAGTGAGTATAGTAATTGTCGTCCTATCGATCATATAAGCATAATATGGCTAATAGTATGAGTAAGATTGATAATAATAAGAGTAGTGAGTATAGTAATTGTCGTTCTATCGATCATATAAGTATAATATGGCTAATAATATGAGTTAGATTGATAATAATTAGAGTAATAAGTATAGTAATTGTCGTCCTATCGATCACATAAGCATAATATGGCTAATAATATGAGTTAATTGATAATGATAAGACTAATAAGTATAGTAATTGCCGTTCTATCGATCATATAAGCATAATATGGCTAATAATATGAGTTAGATTGATAACAATAAGAGTAGTGAGTATAGTAATTGTGGTCCTATCGATCATATAAGCATAATATGGCTAATAATATGAGTTAGATTGATAATAATAAGAGTAATAAGTATAGTAATTGTCGTCCTATCGATCATATAAGCATAATATGTCTAATAATATGAGTTAGATTGATAATAATAAGAGTAATGAGTATAGTAATTGTCGTTCTATCGATCATATAAGCATAATATGGCTAATAATATGCGTTAGATTGATAATAATAAGAGTAATAAGTATAGTAATTATCGTTCTACCGATCATATAAGCATAATATGGTTAATAATATGAGTTAGATTGATAACAGGGAGTGTAATAAGAATCGTAATTGTCGTTCTGTCCATCATATATGCATAATATGGCTAATAATATGAGTTAGATTGATAATAATAAGAGTAATAAGTATAGTAGTTGTCGTCCTATCGATCATATAAGCATAATATGGCTAATAGTATGAGTTAGATTGATAATAATAAGAGTAATAAGTATAGTAATTATCGTTCTACCGATCATATAACCATAATATGGTTAATAATATGAGTTAGATTGATAACAGGGAGTGTAATAAGAATAGTAATTGTCGTTCTGTCCATCATATAAGCATAATATGGCTAATAATATGAGTTAGATTGATAATAATAAGAGTAATAAGTATAGTAATTGTCGTCCTATCGATCATATAAGCATAATATGGCTAATAGTATGAGTTAGATTGATAATAATAAGAGTAGTGAGTATAGTAATTGTCGTTCTATCGATCATATAAGCATAATATGGCTAATAATATGAGTTAGATTGATAATAATAAGAGTAATAAGTTTAGTAATTGTCGTCCTATCGATCATGTAAGCATAATATGGCTAATAATATGAGTTAGATTGACAATAATAAGAGTAATAAGTATAGTAATTATCGTTCTACCGATCATATAAGCATAATATGGTTACTAATATGAGTTAATTGATAATGATAAGACTAATAAGTATAGTAATTGTCGTTCTATCGATCATATAAGCATAATATGGCTAATAATATGAGTTAGATTGATAACAATAAGAGTAGTGAGTATAGTAATTGTCGTCCTATCGATCATATAAGCATACTATGACTAATAATATGAGTTAGGTTGATAATAATAAGAGTAATGAGTAAAGTAATTGTCGTTCTATCGATCATATAACCATAATATGGCTAATAATATGAGTTAGATTGACAATAATAAGAGTAATAAGTATAGTAATTATCGTTCTACCGATGATATAAGCATAATATGGTTAATAATATGAGTTAGATTGATAATAATAAGAGTAATGAGTATAGTAATTGTCGTTCTATCGACCATATAAGCGTAATATGGCTAATAATGTGAGTTAGGTTGATAATAATAAGAGTAATGAGTATAGTAATTATCGTTCCTTCGATCACATAAGCATAACATGGCTAATAATATGCGTTAGATTGATAATAATAAGAGTAATAAGTATAGTAATTATCGTTCTACCGATCATATAAGCATAATATGGTTCATAATATGAGTTAGATTGATAACAGGGAGTGTAATAAGAATAGTAATTGTCGTTCTGTCCATCATATAAGCATAATATGGCTAATAATATGAGTTAGATTGATAATAATAAGAGTAATAAGTATAGTAATTGTCGTCCTATCGATCATATAAGCATAATATGGCTAATAGTATGAGTTAGATTGATAATAATAAGAGTAGTGAGTATAGTAATTGTCGTTCTATCGATCATATAAGCATAATATGGCTAATAATATGAGTTAGATTGATAATAATAAGAGTAATAAGTATAGTAATTATCGTCCTATCGATCATATAAGCATAATATGGCTAATAATATGAGTTAGATTGATAATAATAAGAGTAATAAGTATAGTAGTTTTCGTCCTATCGATCATATAAGCATAATATGGCTAATAATATGAGTTAGATTGATAACAATAAGAGTAGTGAGTATAGTAATTGTCGTCCTATCGATCATATAAGCATAATATGGCTAATAGTATGAGTTAGATTGATAATAATAAGAGTAGTGAGTATAGTAATTGTCGTTCTATCGATCATATAAGCATAATATGGCTAATAATATGAGTTAGATTGATAATAATAAGAGTAATAAGTATAGTAATTATCGTCCTATCGATCATATAAGCATAATATGGCTAATAATATGAGTTAGATTGATAATAATAAGAGTAATGAGTATAGTAATTGTCGTTCTATCGATCATATAAGCATAATATGGCTAATAATATGAGTTAGATTGATAATAATAAGAGTAATAAGTATAGTAATTATCGTTCCTTCGATCACATAAGCATAACATGGCTGATAATATGAGGTGATTGATAATAATAAGAGTAATAAGTATAGTAATTTTCGTCCTATCGATCATATAAGCATAATATGGCTAATAATATGAGTTAGATTGATAACAATAAGAGTAGTGAGTATAGTAATTGTCGTCCTATCGATCATATAAGCATAATATGGCTAATAGTACGAGTTAGATTGATAATAATAAGAGTAGTGAGTATAGTAATTGTCGTTCTATCGATCATATAAGTATAATATGGCTAATAATATGAGTTAGATTGATAATAATAAGAGTAATAAGTATAGTAATTGTCGTCCTATCGATCACATAAGCATAATATGGCTAATAATATGAGTTAATTGATAATGATAAGACTAATAAGTATAGTAATTGCCGTTCTATCGATCATATAAGCATAATATGGCTAATAATATGAGTTAGATTGATAACAATAAGAGTAGTGAGTATAGTAATTGTCGTCCTATCGATCATATAAGCATAATATGGCTAATAATATGAGTTAGGTTGATAATAATAAGAGTAATGAGTATAGTAATTGTCGTTCTATCGATCATATAAGCATAATATGGTTAATAATATGAGTTAGATTGATAACAGGGAGTGTAATAAGAATAGTAATTGTCGATCTGTCGATAATATAAGCATAATATGGCTAATAATATGAGTTAGATTGATAATAATGACAGTAATGAGTATAGTAATTGTCGTTCTATCGATCATTTAAGCATAATATGGCTAATAATATGAGTTGGGTTGATAAAAATAAGAATAATAAGTATAGTAATTATCGTTCCTTCGATCACATAAGCATAATATGGCTAATAATATGAGGTGATTGATAATAATAAGACTAATAAGTATAGTAGTTGTCGTTCTATCGATCATATAAGCATAATATGGCTAATAATATGAGTTAGATTGATAACAATAAGAGTAGTGAGTATAGTAATTGTCGTCCTATCGATCATATAAGCATAATATGGCTAATAATATGAGTTAGATTGATAATAATAAGAGTAATAAGTATAGTAATTATCGTTCTACCGATCATGTAAGCATAATATGGTTAATAATATGAGTTAGATTGATAATAATAAGAGTAATGAGTATAGTAATTGTCGTTCTATCGATCATATTTGCATAATATGGTTAATAATATGAGGTAGATTGATAATAATAAGAGTAATAAGCATAGTAATTTTCGTCCTATCGATCATATAAGCATAATATGGCTAATAATATGAGTTAGATTGATAACAATAAGAGTAGTGAGTATAGTAATTGTCGTCCTATCGATCATATAAGCATAATATGGCTAATAATATGAGTTAGATTGATAATAATAAGAGTAGTGAGTATAGTAATTGTCGTCCTATCGATCATATAAGCATAATATGGCTAATAATATGAGTTAGATTGATAATAATAAGAGTAATGAGTATAGTAATTGTCGTTCTATCGATCATATAAGCATAATATGGCTAATAATATGCGTTAGATTGATAATAACGACAGTAATGAGTATAGTAATTGTCGTTCTATCGATCATTTAAGCATAATATGGCTAATAATATGAGTTGGGTTGATAAAAATAAGAATAATAAGTATAGTAATTATCGTTCCTTCGATCACATAAGCATAATATGGCTAATAATATGATGTGATTGATAATAATAAGACTAATAAGTATAGTAGTTGTCGTTCTATCGATCATATAAGCATAATATGGCTAATAATATGAGTTAGATTGATAACAATAAGAGTAGTGAGTATAGTAATTGTCGTCCTATCGATCATATAAGCATAATATGGCTAATAATATGAGTTAGATTGATAATAATAAGAGTAACAAGTATAGTAATTGTCGTCCTATCGATCATATAAGCATAATATGGCTAATAATATGAGTTAGATTGATAATAATGACAGTAATGAGTATAGTAATTGTCGTTCTATCGATCATTTAAGCATAATATGGCTAATAATATGAGTTAGGTTGATAAAAATAAGAATAATAAGTATAGTAATTATCGTTCCTTCGATCACATAAGCATAACATGGCTAATAATATGCGTTAGATTGATAATAATAAGAGTAATAAGTATAGTAATTATCGTTCTACCGATCATATAAGCATAATATGGTTAATAATATGAGTTAGATTGATAACAGGGAGTGTAATAAGAATAGTAATTGTCGTTCTGTCCATCATATAAGCATAATATGGCTAATAATATGAGTTAGATTGATAATAATAAGAGTAACAAGTATAGTAATTGTCGTCCTATCGATCATATAAGCATAATATGGCTAATAGTATGAGTTAGATTGATAATAATAAGAGTAGTGAGTATAGTAATTGTCGTTCTATCGATCATATAAGCATAATATGGCTAATATGAGTTAGATTGATAATAATAAGAGTAATAAGTATAGTAATTATCGTCCTATCGATCATATAAGCATAATATGGCTAATAATATGAGTTAGATTGATAATAATAAGAGTAATAAGTATAGTAATTTTCGTCCTATCGATCATATAAGCATAATATGGCTAATAATATGAGTTAGATTGATAACAATAAGAGTAGTGAGTATAGTAATTGTCGTCCTATCGATCATATAAGCATAATATGGCTAATAGTATGAGTAAGATTGATAATAATAAGAGTAGTGAGTATAGTAATTGTCGTTCTATCGATCATATAAGTATAATATGGCTAATAATATGAGTTAGATTGATAATAATTAGAGTAATAAGTATAGTAATTGTCGTCCTATCGATCACATAAGCATAATATGGCTAATAATATGAGTTAATTGATAATGATAAGACTAATAAGTATAGTAATTGCCGTTCTATCGATCATATAAGCATAATATGGCTAATAATATGAGTTAGATTGATAACAATAAGAGTAGGGAGTATAGTAATTGTCGTCCTATCGATCATATAAGCATAATATGGCTAATAATATGAGTTAGGTTGATAATAATTAGAGTAATGAGTATAGTAATTGTCGTTCTATCGATCATATAAGCATAATATGGTTAATAATATGAGTTAGATTGATAACAGGGAGTGTAATAAGAATAGTAATTGTCGTTCTGTCGATAATATAAGCATAATATGGCTAATAATATGAGTTAGACTGATAATAACGACAGTAATGAGTATAGTAATTGTCGTTCTATCGATCATTTAAGCATAATATGGCTAATAATATGAGTTGGGTTGATAAAAATAAGAATAATAAGTATAGTAATTATCGTTCCTTCGATCACATAAGCATAACATGGCTAATAATATGAGGTGATTGATAATAATAAGACTAATAAGTATAGTAGTTGTCGTTCTATCGATCATATAAGCATAATATGGCTAATAATATGAGTTAGATTGATAACAATAAGAGTAGTGAGTATAGTAATTGTCGTCCTATCGATCATATAAGCATAATATGGCTAATAATATGAGTTAGATTGATAATAATAAGAGTAACAAGTATAGTAATTGTCGTCCTATCGATCATATAAGCATAATATGGCTAATAATATGAGTTAGATTGATAATAATGACAGTAATGAGTATAGTAATTGTCGTTCTATCGATCATTTAAGCATAATATGGCTAATAATATGAGTTAGGTTGATAAAAATAAGAATAATAAGTATAGTAATTATCGTTCCTTCGATCACATAAGCATAACATGGCTAATAATATGCGTTAGATTGATAATAATAAGAGTAATAAGTATAGTAATTATCGTTCTACCGATCATATAAGCATAATATGGTTAATAATATGAGTTAGATTGATAACAGGGAGTGTAATAAGAATAGTAATTGTCGTTCTGTCCATCATATAAGCATAATATGGCTAATAATATGAGTTAGATTGATAATAATAAGAGTAACAAGTATAGTAATTGTCGTCCTATCGATCATATAAGCATAATATGGCTAATAGTATGAGTTAGATTGATAATAATAAGAGTAGTGAGTATAGTAATTGTCGTTCTATCGATCATATAAGCATAATATGGCTAATAATATGAGTTAGATTGATAATAATAAGAGTAATAAGTATAGTAATTATCGTCCTATCGATCATATAAGCATAATATGGCTAATAATATGAGTTAGATTGATAATAATAAGAGTAATAAGTATAGTAATTTTCGTCCTATCGATCATATAAGCATAATATGGCTAATAATATGAGTTAGATTGATAACAATAAGAGTAGTGAGTATAGTAATTGTCGTCCTATCGATCATATAAGCATAATATGGCTAATAATATGAGTTAGATTGATAATAATAAGAGTAATGAGTATAGTAATTGTCGTTCTATCGATCATATAAGCATAATATGGCTAATAATATGAGTTAGATTGATAATAATAAGAGTAATAAGTATAGTAATTATCGTTCCTTCGATCACATAAGCATAACATGGCTGATAATATGAGGTGATTGATAATAATAAGAGTAATAAGTATAGTAATTTTCGCCCTATCGATCATATAAGCATAATATGGCTAATAATATGAGTTAGATTGATAACAATAAGAGTAGTGAGTATAGTAATTGTCGTCCTATCGATCATATAAGCATAATATGGCTAATAGTATGAGTTAGATTGATAATAATAAGAGTAGTGAGTATAGTAATTGTCGTTCTATCGATCATTTAAGCATAATATGGCTAATAATATGAGTTGGGTTGATAAAAATAAGAATAATAAGTATAGTAATTATCGTTCCTTCGATCACATAAGCATAATATGGCTAATAATATGAGGTGATTGATAATAATAAGACTAATAAGTATAGTAGTTGTCGTTCTATCGATCATATAAGCATAATATGGCTAATAATATGAGTTAGATTGATAACAATAAGAGTAGTGAGTATAGTAATTGTCGTCCTATCGATCATATAAGCATAATATGGCTAATAATATGAGTTAGATTGATAATAATGACAGTAATGAGTATAGTAATTGTCGTTCTATCGATCATTTAAGCATAATATGGCTAATAATATGAGTTAGGTTGATAAAAATAAGAATAATAAGTATAGTAATTATCGTTCCTTCGATCACATAAGCATAACATGGCTAATAATATGCGTTAGATTGATAATAATAAGAGTAATAAGTATAGTAATTATCGTTCTACCGATCATATAAGCATAATATGGTTAATAATATGAGTTAGATTGATAACAGGGAGTGTAATAAGAATAGTAATTGTCGTTCTGTCCATCATATAAGCATAATATGGCTAATAATATGAGTTAGATTGATAATAATAAGAGGAACAAGTATAGTAATTGTCGTCCTATCGATCATATAAGCATAATATGGCTAATAGTATGAGTTAGATTGATAATAATAAGAGTAGTGAGTATAGTAATTGTCGTTCTATCGATCATATAAGCATAATATGGCTAATAATATGAGTTAGATTGATAATAATAAGAGTAATAAGTATAGTAATTATCGTCCTATCGATCATATAAGCATAATATGGCTAATAATATGAGTTAGATTGATAATAATAAGAGTAATAAGTATAGTAATTTTCGTCCTATCGATCATATAAGCATAATATGGCTAATAATATGAGTTAGATTGATAACAATAAGAGTAGTGAGTATAGTAATTGTCGTCCTATCGATCATATAAGCATAATATGGCTAATAATATGAGTTAGATTGATAATAATAAGAGTAATGAGTATAGTAATTGTCGTTCTATCGATCATATAAGCATAATATGGCTAATAATATGAGTTAGATTGATAATAATAAGAGTAATAAGTATAGTAATTATCGTTCCTTCGATCACATAAGCATAACATGGCTGATAATATGAGGTGATTGATAATAATAAGAGTAATAAGTATAGTAATTTTCGCCCTATCGATCATATAAGCATAATATGGCTAATAATATGAGTTAGATTGATAACAATAAGAGTAGTGAGTATAGTAATTGTCGTCCTATCGATCATATAAGCATAATATGGCTAATAGTATGAGTTAGATTGATAATAATAAGAGTAGTGAGTATAGTTATTGTCGTTCTATCGATCATATAAGTATAATATGGCTAATAATATGAGTTAGATTGATAATAATAAGAGTAATAAGTATAGTAATTGTCGTCCTATCGATCACATAAGCATAATATGGCTAATAATATGAGTTAATTGATAATGATAAGACTAATAAGTATAGTAATTGCCGTTCTATCGATCATATAAGCATAATATGGCTAATAATATGAGTTAGATTGATAACAATAAGAGTAGGGAGTATAGTAATTGTCGTCCTATCGATCATATAAGCATAATATGGCTAATAATATGAGTTAGGTTGATAATAATAAGAGTAATGAGTATAGTAATTGTCGTTCTATCGATCATATAAGCATAATATGGTTAATAATATGAGTTAGATTGATAACAGGGAGTGTAATAAGAATAGTAATTGTCGTTCTGTCGATAATATAAGCATAATATGGCTAATAATATGAGTTAGACTGATAATAACGACAGTAATGAGTATAGTAATTGTCGTTCTATCGATCATTTAAGCATAATATGGCTAATAATATGAGTTGGGTTGATAAAAATAAGAATTATAAGTATAGTAATTATCGTTCCTTCGATCACATAAGCATAACATGGCTAATAATATGAGGTGATTGATAATAATAAGACTAATAAGTATAGTAGTTGTCGTTCTATCGATCATATAAGCATAATATGGCTAATAATATGAGTTAGTTTGATAACAATAAGAGTAGTGAGTATAGTAATTGTCGTCCTATCGATCATATAAGCATAATATGGCTAATAATATGAGTTAGATTGATAATAATAAGAGTAACAAGTATAGTAATTGTCGTCCTATCGATCATATAAGCATAATATGGCTAATAATATGAGTTAGATTGATAATAATGACAGTAATGAGTATAGTAATTGTCGTTCTATCGATCATTTAAGCATAATATGGCTAATAATATGAGTTAGGTTGATAAAAATAAGAATAATAAGTATAGTAATTATCGTTCCTTCGATCACATAAGCATAACATGGCTAATAATATGAGGTGATTGATAATAATAAGACTAATAAGTATAGTAGTTGTCGTTCTATCGATCATATAAGCATAATATGGCTAATAATATGAGTTGGATTGATAACAATAAGAGTAGTGAGTATAGTAATTGTCGTCCTATCGATCATATAAGCATAATATGGCTAATAATATGAGTTAGATTGATAACAATAAGAGTAGTGAGTATAGTAATTTTCGTCCTATCGATCATATAAGCATAATATGGTTAATAATATGAGTTAGATTGATAACAGGGAGTGTAATAAGAATAGTAATTGTCGTCCTGTCCATCATATAAGCATAATATGGCTAATAATATGAGGTGATTGATAATAATAAGACTAATAAGTATAGTAGTTGTCGTTCTATCGATCATATAAGCATAATATGGCTAATAATATGAGTTAGATTGATAACAATAAGAGTAGTGAGTATAGTAATTGTCGTCCTATCGATCATATAAGCATAATATGGCTAATAATATGAGTTAGATTGATAATAATAAGAGTAGTGAGTATAGTAATTGTCGTCCTATCGATCATATAAGCATAATATGGCTAATAATATGAGTTAGGTTGATAATAATAAGAGTAATGAGTATAGAAATTGTCGTTCTATCGATCATATAAGCATAATATGGCTAATAATACGAGTTAGATTGACAATAATAAGAGTAATAAGTATAGTAATTATCGTTCTACAGATCATATAAGCATAATATGGTTAATAATATGAGTTAGATTGATAATAATAAGAGTAATGAGTATAGTAATTGTCGTTCTATCGATCATATAAGCATAATATGGCTAATAATATGGGTTAGATTGATAATAATAAAAGTAATAAGTATAGTAATTATCTTTCTACCGATCATATAAGCATAATATGGTTAATAATATGAGTTAGATTGATAATAATGACAGTAATGAGTATAGTAATTGTCGTTCTATCGATCATTTAAGCATAATATGGCTAATAATATGAGTTAGGTTGATAAAAATAAGAATAATAAGTATAGTAATTATCGCTCCTTCGATCACATAAGCATAACATGGCTAATAATATGAGGTGATTGATAATAATGAGACTAATAAGTATAGTAGTTGTCGTTCTATCGATCATATAAGCATAATATGGCTAATAATATGAGTTAGATTGATAACAATAAGAGTAGTGTGTATAGTAATTGTCGTCCTATCGATCATATAAGCGTAATATGGCTAATAATATGAGTTAGATTGATAATAATAAGAGTAACAAGTATAGTAATTGTCGTCCTATCGATCATATAAGCATAAAATGGCTAATAATATGAGTTAGATTGATAATAATAAGAGTAATGAGTATAGTAATTGTCGTTCTATCGATCATATTTGCATAATATGGTTAATAATATGAGTTAGATTGATAATAATAAGAGTAATAAGTATAGTAATTTTCGTCCTATCGATCATATAAGCATAATATGGCTAATAATATGAGTTAGATTGATAATAATAAGAGTAATAAGTATAGTAATTGTCGTCCTATCGATCATATAGGCATAATATGGCTAATAGTATGAGTTAGATTGATAATAATAAGAGTAATAAGTATAGTAATTATCGTTCTACCGATCATATAACCATAATATGGTTAATAATATGAGTTAGATTGATAACAGGGAGTGTAATAAGAATAGTAATTGTCGTTCTGTCCATCATATAAGCATAATATGGCTAATAATATGAGTTAGATTGATAATAATAAGAGTAATAAGTATAGTAATTGTCGTCCTATCGATCATATAAGCATAATATGGCTAATAGTATGAGTTAGATTGATAATAATAAGAGTAGTGAGTATAGTAATTGTCGTTCTATCGATCATATAAGCATAATATGGCTAATAATATGAGTTAGATTGATAATAATAAGAGTAATAAGTATAGTAATTGTCGTCCTATCGATCATGTAAGCATAATATGGCTAATAATATGAGTTAGATTGACAATAATAAGAGTAATAAGTATAGTAATTATCGTTCTACCGATCATATAAGCATAATATGGTTACTAATATGAGTTAGATTGATAATAATAAGCGTAATGAGTATAGTAATTGTCGTTCTATCGATCATATAAGCATAATATGGCTAATGATATGAGTTAGTTCGATAATAATAAGAGTAATGAGTATAGTAATTGTCGTTCTATCGATCATATAAGCATAATATGGCTAATAATATGAGTTAGATTGATAATAATAAGAGTAATAGGTATAGTAATTATCGTTCTACCGATCATATAAGCATAATATGGCTAATAATATTAGTTAGATTGATAATAATAAGAGTAATAAGTATAGTAATTGTCGTTCTATCGATCATATTTGCATAATATGGTTAATAATATGAGTTAGATTGATAATAATAAGAGTAGTGAGTATACTAATTGTCGTTCTATCGATCATATAAGCATAATATGGCTAATAATATGAGTTAGATTGATAATAATAAGAGTAATAAGTATAGTAATTGTCGTCCTATCGATCATGTAAGCATAATATGGCTAATAATATGAGTTAGATTGACAATAATAAGAGTAATAAGTATAGTAATTATCGTTCTACCGATCATATAAGCATAATATGGTTACTAATATGAGTTAGATTGATAATAATAAGAGTAATGAGTATAGTAATTGTCGTTCTATCGATCATATAAGTATAATATGGCTAATAATATGAGTTAGTTCGATAATAATAAGAGTAATGAGTATAGTAATTGTCGTTCTATCGATCATATAAGCATAATATGGCTAATAATATGAGTTAGATTGATAATAATAAGAGTAATAGGTATAGTAATTATCGTTCTACCGATCACATAAGCATAATATGGCTAATAATATGAGTTAGATTGATAATAATAAGAGTAATAAGTATAGTAATTGTCGTTCTATCGATCATATTTGCATAATATGGTTAATAATATGAGTTAGATTGATAATAATAAGAGTAGTGAGTATAGTAATTGTCGTTCTATCGATCATATAAGCATAATATGGCTAATAATATGAGTTAGATTGATAATAAAAAGAGTAATAAGTATAGTAATTGTCGTCCTATCGATCACATAAGCATAATATGGCTAATAATATGAGTTAATTGATAATGATAAGACTAATAAGTATAGTAATTGTCGTTCTATCGATCATATAAGCATAATATGGCTAATAATATGAGTTAGATTGATAATAAAAAGAGTAATAAGTATAGTAATTGTCGTCCTATCGATCACATAAGCATAATATAGCTAATAATATGAGTTAATTGATAATGATAAGACTAATAAGTATAGTAATTGTCGTTCTATCGATCATATAAGCATAATATGGCTAATAATATGAGTTAGATTGATAACAATAAGAGTAGTGAGTATAGTAATTGTCGTCCTATCGATCATATAATCATACTATGGCTAATAATATGAGTTAGGTTGATAATAATAAGAGTAATGAGTATAGTAATTGTCGTTCTATCGATCATATAAGCATAATATGGCTAATAATATGAGTTAGATTGACAATAATAAGAGTAATAAGTATAGTAATTATCGTTCTACCGATGATATAAGCATAATATGGTTAATAATATGAGTTAGATTGATAATAATAAGAGTAATGAGTATAGTAATTATCGTTCCTTCGATCACATAAGCATAACATGGCTAATAATATGCGTTAGATTGATAATAATAAGAGTAATAAGTATAGTAATTATCGTTCTACCGATCATATGAGCATAATATGGTTAATAATATGAGTTAGGTTGATAACAGGGAGTGTAATAAGAATAGTAATTGTCGTTCTGTCCATCATATAAGCATAATATGGCTAATAATATGAGTTAGATTGATAATAATAAGAGTAATTAGTATAGTAATTGTCGTCCTATCGATCATATAAGCATAATATGGCTAATAGTATGAGTTAGATTGATAATAATAAGAGTAGTGAGTATAGTAATTGTCGTTCTATCGATCATATAAGCATAATATGGCTAATAATATGAGTTAGATTGATAATAATAAGAGTAATAAGTATAGTAATTATCGTCCTATCGATCATATAAGCATAATATGGCTAATAATATGAGTTAGATTGATAACAATATGAGTAGTGAGTATAGTAATTGTGGTCCTATCGATCATATAAGCATAATATGGCTAATAATATGAGTTAGATTGATAATAATAAGAGTAATAAGTATAGTAATTGTCGTCCTATCGATCATATAAGCATAATATGGCTAATAATATGAGTTAGATTGATAATAATAAGAGTAATGAGTATAGTAATTGTCGTTCTATCGATCATATAAGCATAATATGGCTAATAATATGCGTTAGATTGATAATAACGACAGTAATGAGTATAGTAATTGTCGTTCTATCGATCATTTAAGCATAATATGGCTAATAATATGAGTTCGGTTGATAGAAATAAGAATAATAAGTATAGTAATTATCGTTCCTTCGATCACATAAGCATAATATGGCTAATAATATGAGGTGATTGATAATAATAAGACTAATAAGTATAGTAGTTGTCGTTCTATCGATCATATAAGCATAATATGGCTAATAATATGAGTTAGATTGATAACAATAAGAGTAGTGAGTATAGTAATTGTCGTCCTATCGATCATATAAGCATAATATGGCTAATAATATGAGTTAGATTGATAATAATAAGAGTAACAAGTATAGTAATTGTCGTCCTATCGATCATATAAGCATAATATGGCTAATAATATGAGTTAGATTGATAACAATAAGAATAATAAGTATAGTAATTATCGTTCCTTCGATCACATAAGCATAACATGGCTGATAATATGAGGTGATTGATAATAATAAGACTAATAAGTATAGTAGTTGTCGTTCTATCGATCATATAAGCATAATATGGCTAATAATATGAGTTAGATTGATAATAATAAGAGTAACAAGTATAGTAATTGTCGTCCTATCGATCATATAAGCATAATATGGCTAATAATATGAGTTGGGTTGATAAAAATAAGAATAATAGGTATAGTAATTATCGTTCCTTCGATCACATAAGCATAACATGGCTAATAATATGAGGTGATTGATAATAATAAGACTAATAAGTATAGTAGTTGTCGTTCTATCGATCATATAAGCATAATATGGCTAATAATATGAGTTAGATTGATAACAATAAGAGTAGTGAGTATAGTAATTGTCGTCCTATCGATCATATAAGCATAATATGGCTAATAATATGAGTTAGATTGATAATAATAAGAGTAACAAGTATAGTAATTGTCGTCCTATCGATCATATAAGCATAATATGGCTAATAATATGAGTTAGATTGATAATAATGACAGTAATGAGTATAGTAATTGTCGTTCTATCGATCATTTAAGCATAATATGGCTAATAATATGAGTTAGGTTGATAAAAATAAGAATAATAAGTATAGTAATTATCGTTCCTTCGATCACATAAGCATAACATGGCTAATAATATGAGGTGATTGATAATAATAAGACTAATAAGTATAGTAGTTGTCGTTCTATCGATCATATAAGCATAATATGGCTAATAATATGAGTTGGATTGATAACAATAAGAGTAGTGAGTATAGTAATTGTCGTCCTATCGATCATATAAGCATAATATGGCTAATAATATGAGTTAGATTGATAACAATAAGAGTAGTGAGTATAGTAATTTTCGTCCTATCGATCATATAAGCATAATATGGTTAATAATATGAGTTAGATTGATAACAGGGAGTGTAATAAGAATAGTAATTGTCGTCCTGTCCATCATATAAGCATAATATGGCTAATAATATGAGGTGATTGATAATAATAAGACTAATAAGTATAGTAGTTGTCGTTCTATCGATCATATAAGCATAATATGGCTAATAATATGAGTTAGATTGATAACAATAAGAGTAGTGAGTATAGTAATTGTCGTCCTATCGATCATATAAGCATAATATGGCTAATAATATGAGTTAGATTGATAATAATAAGAGTAATGAGTATAGAAATTGTCGTTCTATCGATCATATAAGCATAATATGGCTAATAATACGAGTTAGATTGACAATAATAAGAGTAATAAGTATAGTAATTATCGTTCTACAGATCATATAAGCATAATATGGTTAATAATATGAGTTAGATTGATAATAATAAGAGTAATGAGTATAGTAATTGTCGTTCTATCGATCATATAAGCATAATATGGCTAATAATATGGGTTAGATTGATAATAATAAAAGTAATAAGTATAGTAATTATCTTTCTACCGATCATATAAGCATAATATGGTTAATAATATGAGTTAGATTGATAATAATGACAGTAATGAGTATAGTAATTGTCGTTCTATCGATCATTTAAGCATAATATGGCTAATAATATGAGTTAGGTTGATAAAAATAAGAATAATAAGTATAGTAATTATCGCTCCTTCGATCACATAAGCATAACATGGCTAATAATATGAGGTGATTGATAATAATGAGACTAATAAGTATAGTAGTTGTCGTTCTATCGATCATATAAGCATAATATGGCTAATAATATGAGTTAGATTGATAACAATAAGAGTAGTGTGTATAGTAATTGTCGTCCTATCGATCATATAAGCGTAATATGGCTAATAATATGAGTTAGATTGATAATAATAAGAGTAACAAGTATAGTAATTGTCGTCCTATCGATCATATAAGCATAAAATGGCTAATAATATGAGTTAGATTGATAATAATAAGAGTAATGAGTATAGTAATTGTCGTTCTATCGATCATATTTGCATAATATGGTTAATAATATGAGTTAGATTGATAATAATAAGAGTAATAAGTATAGTAATTTTCGTCCTATCGATCATATAAGCATAATATGGCTAATAATATGAGTTAGATTGATAACAATAAGAGTAGTGAGTATAGTAATTGTGGTCCTATCGATCATATAAGCATAATATGGCTAATAATATGAGTTAGATTGATAATAATAAGAGTAATAAGTATAGTAATTGTCGTCCTATCGATCATATAAGCATAATATGGCTAATAATATGAGTTAGATTGATAATAATAAGAGTAATGAGTATAGTAATTGTCGTTCTATCGATCATATAAGCATAATATGGCTAATAATATGCGTTAGATTGATAATAATAAGAGTAATAAGTATAGTAATTATCGTTCTACCGATCATATAAGCATAATATGGTTAATAATATGAGTTAGATTGATAACAGGAAGTGTAATAAGAATCGTAATTGTCGTTCTGTCCATCATATAAGCATAATATGGCTAATAATATGAGTTAGATTGATAATAATAAGAGTAATAAGTATAGTAATTGTCGTCCTATCGATCATATAAGCATAATATGGCTAATAGTATGAGTTAGATTGATAATAATAAGAGTAATAAGTATAGTAATTATCGTTCTACCGATCATATAACCATAATATGGTTAATAATATGAGTTAGATTGATAACAGGGAGTGTAATAAGAATAGTAATTGTCGTTCTGTCCATCATATAAGCATAATATGGCTAATAATATGAGTTAGATTGATAATAATAAGAGTAATAAGTATAGTAATTGTCGTCCTGTCCATCATATAAGCATAATATGGCTAATAATATGAGGTGATTGATAATAATAAGACTAATAAGTATAGTAGTTGTCGTTCTATCGATCATATAAGCATAATATGGCTAATAATATGAGTTAGATTGATAACAATAAGAGTAGTGAGTATAGTAATTGTCGTCCTATCGATCATATAAGCATAATATGGCTAATAATATGAGTTAGATTGATAATAATAAGAGTAGTGAGTATAGTAATTGTCGTCCTATCGATCATATAAGCATAATATGGCTAATAATATGAGTTAGGTTGATAATAATAAGAGTAATGAGTATAGAAATTGTCGTTCTATCGATCATATAAGCATAATATGGCTAATAATACGAGTTAGATTGACAATAATAAGAGTAATAAGTATAGTAATTATCGTTCTACAGATCATATAAGCATAATATGGTTAATAATATGAGTTAGATTGATAATAATAAGAGTAATGAGTATAGTAATTGTCGTTCTATCGATCATATAAGCATAATATGGCTAATAATATGGGTTAGATTGATAATAATAAAAGTAATAAGTATAGTAATTATCTTTCTACCGATCATATAAGCATAATATGGTTAATAATATGAGTTAGATTGATAATAATGACAGTAATGAGTATAGTAATTGTCGTTCTATCGATCATTTAAGCATAATATGGCTAATAATATGAGTTAGGTTGATAAAAATAAGAATAATAAGTATAGTAATTATCGCTCCTTCGATCACATAAGCATAACATGGCTAATAATATGAGGTGATTGATAATAATGAGACTAATAAGTATAGTAGTTGTCGTTCTATCGATCATATAAGCATAATATGGCTAATAATATGAGTTAGATTGATAACAATAAGAGTAGTGTGTATAGTAATTGTCGTCCTATCGATCATATAAGCGTAATATGGCTAATAATATGAGTTAGATTGATAATAATAAGAGTAATAAGTATAGTAATTTTCGTCCTATCGATCATATAAGCATAAGATGGCTAATAATATGAGTTAGATTGATAACAATAAGAGTAGTGAGTATAGTAATTGTGGTCCTATCGATCATATAAGCATAATATGGCTAATAATATGAGTTAGATTGATAATAATAAGAGTAATAAGTATAGTAATTGTCGTCCTATAGATCATATAAGCATAATATGGCTAATAATATGAGTTAGATTGATAATAATAAGAGTAATGAGTATAGTAATTGTCGTTCTATCGATCATATAAGCATAATATGGCTAATAATATGCGTTAGATTGATAATAATAAGAGTAATAAGTATAGTAATTATCGTTCTACCGATCATATAAGCATAATATGGTTAATAATATGAGTTAGATTGATAACAGGAAGTGTAATAAGAATCGTAATTGTCGTTCTGTCCATCATATAAGCATAATATGGCTAATAATATGAGTTAGATTGATAATAATAAGAGTAATAAGTATAGTAATTGTCGTCCTATCGATCATATAAGCATAATATGGCTAATAGTATGAGTTAGATTGATAATAATAAGAGTAGTGAGTATAGTAATTGTCGTTCTATCGATCATATAAGCATAATATGGCTAATAATATGAGTTAGATTGATAATAATAAGAGTAATAAGTATAGTAATTGTCGTCCTATCGATCATGTAAGCATAATATGGCTAATAATATGAGTTAGATTGACAATAATAAGAGTAATAAGTATAGTAATTATCGTTCTACCGATCATATAAGCATAATATGGTTACTAATATGAGTTAGATTGATAATAATAAGCGTAATGAGTATAGTAATTGTCGTTCTATCGATCATATAAGCATAATATGGCTAATGATATGAGTTAGTTCGATAATAATAAGAGTAATGAGTATAGTAATTGTCGTTCTATCGATCATATAAGCATAATATGGCTAATAATATGAGTTAGATTGATAATAATAAGAGTAATAGGTATAGTAATTATCGTTCTACCGATCACATAAGCATAATATGGCTAATAATATGAGTTAGATTGATAATAATAAGAGTAATAAGTATAGTAATTGTCGTTCTATCGATCATATTTGCATAATATGGTTAATAATATGAGTTAGATTGATAATAATAAGAGTAGTGAGTATAGTAATTGTCGTTCTATCGATCATATAAGCATAATATGGCTAATAATATGAGTTAGATTGATAATAAAAAGAGTAATAAGTAAAGTAATTGTCGTCCTATCGATCACATAAGCATAATATGGCTAATAATATGAGTTAATTGATAATGATAAGACTAATAAGTATAGTAATTGTCGTTCTATCGATCATATAAGCATAATATGGCTAATAATATGAGTTAGATTGATAATAAAAAGAGTAATAAGTATAGTAATTGTCGTCCTATCGATCACATAAGCATAATATGGCTAATAATATGAGTTAATTGATAATGATAAGACTAATAAGTATAGTAATTGTCGTTCTATCGATCATATAAGCATAATATGGCTAATAATATGAGTTAGATTGATAACAATAAGAGTAGTGAGTATAGTAATTGTCGTCCTATCGATCATATAATCATACTATGGCTAATAATATGAGTTAGGTTGATAATAATAAGAGTAATGAGTATAGTAATTGTCGTTCTATCGATCATATAAGCATAATATGGCTAATAATATGAGTTAGATTGACAATAATAAGAGTAATAAGTATAGTAATTATCGTTCTACCGATGATATAAGCATAATATGGTTAATAATATGAGTTAGATTGATAATAATAAGAGTAATGAGTATAGTAATTATCGTTCCTTCGATCACATAAGCATAACATGGCTAATAATATGCGTTAGATTGATAATAATAAGAGTAATAAGTATAGTAATTATCGTTCTACCGATCATATGAGCATAATATGGTTAATAATATGAGTTAGGTTGATAACAGGGAGTGTAATAAGAATAGTAATTGTCGTTCTGTCCATCATATAAGCATAATATGGCTAATAATATGAGTTAGATTGATAATAATAAGAGTAATTAGTATAGTAATTGTCGTCCTATCGATCATATAAGCATAATATGGCTAATAGTATGAGTTAGATTGATAATAATAAGAGTAGTGAGTATAGTAATTGTCGTTCTATCGATCATATAAGCATAATATGGCTAATAATATGAGTTAGATTGATAATAATAAGAGTAATAAGTATAGTAATTATCGTCCTATCGATCATATAAGCATAATATGGCTAATAATATGAGTTAGATTGATAACAATATGAGTAGTGAGTATAGTAATTGTGGTCCTATCGATCATATAAGCATAATATGGCTAATAATATGAGTTAGATTGATAATAATAAGAGTAATAAGTATAGTAATTGTCGTCCTATCGATCATATAAGCATAATATGGCTAATAATATGAGTTAGATTGATAATAATAAGAGTAATGAGTATAGTAATTGTCGTTCTATCGATCATATAAGCATAATATGGCTAATAATATGCGTTAGATTGATAATAACGACAGTAATGAGTATAGTAATTGTCGTTCTATCGATCATTTAAGCATAATATGGCTAATAATATGAGTTCGGTTGATAGAAATAAGAATAATAAGTATAGTAATTATCGTTCCTTCGATCACATAAGCATAATATGGCTAATAATATGAGGTGATTGATAATAATAAGACTAATAAGTATAGTAGTTGTCGTTCTATCGATCATATAAGCATAATATGGCTAATAATATGAGTTAGATTGATAACAATAAGAGTAGTGAGTATAGTAATTGTCGTCCTATCGATCATATAAGCATAATATGGCTAATAATATGAGTTAGATTGATAATAATAAGAGTAACAAGTATAGTAATTGTCGTCCTATCGATCATATAAGCATAATATGGCTAATAATATGAGTTAGATTGATAACAATAAGAATAATAAGTATAGTAATTATCGTTCCTTCGATCACATAAGCATAACATGGCTGATAATATGAGGTGATTGATAATAATAAGACTAATAAGTATAGTAGTTGTCGTTCTATCGATCATATAAGCATAATATGGCTAATAATATGAGTTAGATTGATAATAATAAGAGTAACAAGTATAGTAATTGTCGTTCTATCGATCATATAAGCATAATATGACTAATAATATGAGTTAGATTGACAATAATAAGAGTAATAAGTATAGTAATTATCATTCTACCGATCATATAAGCATAATATGGTTAATAATATGAGTTAGGTTGATAATAATAAGAGTGATAAGTATAGTAATTATCGTTCCTTCGATCACATAAGCATAACATGGCTAATAATATGTGGTGATTGATAATAATAAGACTAATAAGTATAGTAGTTGTCGTTCTCTCGTTCATATAAGCATAATATGGCTAATAATATGAGTTAGATTGATAACAATAAGAGTAGTGAGTATAGTAATTGTCGTCCTATCGATCATATAAGCATAATATGGCTAATAATATGAGTTAGATTGATAATAATAAGAGTAACAAGTATAGTAATTGTCGTCCTATCGATCATATAAACATAATATGGCTAATAATATGAGTTAGATTGATAATAATAAGAGTAATGAGTATAGTAATTGTCGTTCTATCGATCATATTCGCATAATATGGTTAATAATATGAGTTAGATTGATAATAATAAGAGTAATAAGTATAGTAATTGTCGTCCTATCGATCATATAAGCATAATATGGCTAATAATATGAGTTAGATTGATAATAATAAGAGTAACAAGTATAGTAATTGTCGTCCTATCGATCATATAAGCATAATATGGCTAACAATATGAGTTACATTGATAACAGGGAGTGTAATAAGAATAGTAATTGTCGTTCTGTCGATAATATAAGCATAATATGGCTAATAATATGAGTTAGATTGATAACAATAAGAGTAGTGAGTATAGTAATTGTCGTCCTATCGATCATATAAGCATAATATGGCTAATAATATGAGTTAGATTGATAATAATAAGAGTAACAAGTATAGTAATTGTCGTCCTATCGATCATATATACATAATATGGATAATAATATGAGTTAGATTGATAATAATAAGAGTAATGAGTATAGTAATTGTCGTTCTATCGATCATATTTGCATAATATGGTTAATAATATGAGTTAGATTGATAATAATAAGAGTAATAAGTATAGTAATTATCGTTCCTTCGATCACATAAGCATAACATGGCTAATAATATGAGGTGATTGATAATAATAAGACTAATAAGTATAGTAGTTGTCGTCCTATCGATCATATAAGCATAATATGGCTAATAATATGAGTTAGATTGATAACAATAAGAGTAGTGAGTATAGTAATTGTCGTCCTATCGATCATATAAGCATAATATGGCTAATAATATGAGTTAGATTGATAATAATAAGAGTAACAAGTATAGTAATTGTCGTCCTATCGATCATATAAGCATAATATGGCTAATAATATGAGTTAGATTGATAACAGGGAGTGTAATAAGAATAGTAATTGTCGTTCAGTCGATAATATAAGCATAATATGGCTAATAATATGAGTTAGATTGATAACAATAAGAGTAGTGAGTATAGTAATTGTCGTCCTATCGATCATATAAGCATAATATGGCTAATAATATGAGTTAATTGATAATGATAAGACTAATAAGTATAGTAATTGTCGTCCTATCGATCACATAAGCATAATATGGCTAATAATATGAGTTAATTGATAATGATAAGACTAATAAGTATAGTAATTGCCGTTCTATCGATCATATAAGCATAATATGGCTAATAATATGAGTTAGATTGATAACAATAAGAGTAGTGAGTATAGTAATTGTCGTCCTATCGATCATATAAGCATAATATGGCTAATAATATGAGTTAGGTTGATAATAATAAGAGTAATGAGTATAGTAATTGTCGTTCTATCGATCATATAAGCATAATATGGCTAATAATATGAGTTAGATTGATAACAGGGAGTGTAATAAGAATAGTAATTGTCGTTCAGTCGATAATATAAGCATAATATGGCTAATAATATGAGTTAAATTGATAACAATAAGAGTAGTGAGTATAGTAATTGTCGTCCTATCGATCATATAAGCATAATATGGCTAATAGTATGAGTTAGATTGATAATAATAAGAGTAGTGAGTATAGTAATTGTCGTTCTATCGATCATATAAGTATAATATGGCTAATAATATGAGTTAGATTGATAATAATAAGAGTAATAAGTATAGTAATTGTCGTCCTATCGATCACATAAGCATAATATGGCTAATAATATGAGTTAATTGATAATGATAAGACTAATAAGTATAGTAATTGCCGTTCTATCGATCATATAAGCATAATATGGCTAATAATATGAGTTAGATTGATAACAATAAGAGTAGTGAGTATAGTAATTGTCGTCCTATCGATCATATAAGCATAATATGGCTAATAATATGAGTTAGGTTGATAATAATAAGAGTAATGAGTATAGTAATTGTCGTTCTAT
Organism: Megachile rotundata; assembly: GCF_050947335.1. NCBI lineage: Eukaryota > Metazoa > Arthropoda > Insecta > Hymenoptera > Megachilidae > Megachile > Megachile rotundata. The sequence continues at coordinate 76,969 of NW_027473478.1, read as the reverse complement.
CGATCATATAAGCAGAATATGGTTAATAATATGAGTTAGATTGATAACAGGGAGTGTAATAAGAATAGTAATTGTCGTTCTGTCGATAATATAAGCATAATATGGCTAATAATATGAGTTAGATTGATAATAATGACAGTAATGAGTACAGTAATTGTCGTTCTATCGATCATTTAAGCATAATATGGCTAATAATATGAGTTGGGTTGATAAAAATAAGAATAATAAGTATAGTAATTATCGTTCCTTCGATCACATAAGCATAATATGGCTAATAATATGAGGTGATTGATAACAATAAGACTAATAAGTATAGTAGTTGTCGTTCTATCGATCATATAAGCATAATATGGCTAATAATATGAGTTAGATTGATAACAATAAGAGTAGTGAGTATAGTAATTGTCGTCCTATCGATCATATAAGCATAACATGGCTAATAATATGAGTTAGATTGATAATAATAAGAGTAACAAGTATAGTAATTGTCGTCCTATCGATCATATAAGCATAATATGGCTAATAATATGAGTTAGATTGATAATAATGACAGTAATGAGTATAGTAATTGTCGCTCTATCGATCATTTAAGCATAATATGGCTAATAATATGAGTTAGATTGATAAAAATAAGAATAATAAGTATAGTAATTATCGTTCCTTCGATCACATAAGCATAACATGGCTAATAATATGAGGTGATTGATAATAATAAGACTAATAAGTATAGTAGTTGTCGTTCTATCGATCATATAAGCATAATATGGCTAATAATATGTGTTAGATTGATAACAATAAGAGTAGTGAGTATAGTAATTGTCGTCCTATCGATTATAGAAGCATAATATGGCTAATAATATGAGTTAGATTGATAACAATAAGAGTAGTGAGTATAGTAATTGTCGTCCTATCGATCATATAAGCATAATATGGCTAATAATATGAGTTAGGTTGATAATAATAAGAGTAATGAGTATAGTAATTGTCGTTCTATCGATCATATAAGCAGAATATGGTTAATAATATGAGTTAGATTGATAACAGGGAGTGTAATAAGAATAGTAATTGTCGTTCTGTCGATAATATAAGCATAATATGGCTAATAATATGAGTTAGATTGATAATAATGACAGTAATGAGTATAGTAATTGTCGTTCTATCGATCATTTAAGCATAATATGGCTAATAATATGAGTTGGGTTGATAAAAATAAGAATAATAAGTATAGTAATTATCGTTCCTTCGATCACATAAGCATAATATGGCTAATAATATGAGGTGATTGATAACAATAAGACTAATAAGTATAGTAGTTGTCGTTCTATCGATCATATAAGCATAATATGGCTAATAATATGAGTTAGATTGATAACAATAAGAGTAGTGAGTATAGTAATTGTCGTCCTATCGATCATATAAGCATAATATGGCTAATAATATGAGTTAGATTGATAATAATAAGAGTAACAAGTATAGTAATTGTCGTCCTATCGATCATATAAGCATAATATGGCTAATAATATGAGTTAGATTGATAACAGGGAGTGTAATAAGAATAGTAATTGTCGTTCTGTCGATAATATAAGCATAATATGGCTAATAATATGAGTTAGATTGATAACAATAAGAGTAGTGAGTATAGTAATTGTCGTCCTATCGATCATATAAGCATAATATGGCTAATAATATGAGTTAGATTGATAATAATAAGAGTAACAAGTATAGTAATTGTCGTCCTATCGATCATATATACATAATATGGATAATAATATGAGTTAGATTGATAATAATAAGAGTAATGAGTATAGTAATTGTCGTTCTATCGATCATATTTGCATAATATGGTTAATAATATGAGTTAGATTGATAATAATAAGAGTAATAAGTATAGTAATTATCGTTCCTTCGATCACATAAGCATAACATGGCTAATAATATGAGGTGATTGATAATAATAAGACTAATAAGTATAGTAGTTGTCGTCCTATCGATCATATAAGCATAATATGGCTAATAATATGAGTTAGATTGATAACAATAAGAGTAGTGAGTATAGTAATTGTCGTCCTATCGATCATATAAGCATAATATGGCTAATAATATGAGTTAGATTGATAATAATAAGAGTAACAAGTATAGTAATTGTCGTCCTATCGATCATATAAGCATAATATGGGTAATAATATGAGTTAGATTGATAATAATAAGAGTAATAAGTATAGTAATTTTCGTCCTATCGATCATATAAGCATAATATGGTTAATAATATGAGTTAGATTGATAACAGGGAGTGTAATAAGAATAGTAATTGTCGTTTTGTCGATAATATAAGCATAATATGGCTAATAATATGAGTTAGATTGATAATAATGACAGTAATGAGTATAGTAATTGTCCTTCTATCGATCATTTAAGCATAATATGGCTAATAATATGAGTTAGGTTGATAAAAATAAGAATAATAAGTATAGTAATTATCGTTCCTTCGATCACATAAGCATAACATGGCTGATAATATGAGGTGATTGATAATAATAAGACTAATAAGTATAGTAGTTGTCGTTCTATCGATCATATAAGCATAATATGGCTAATAATATGAGTTAGATTGATAACAATAAGAGTAGTGAGTATAGTAATTGTCGTTCTATCGATCATATAAGCATAATATGGCTAATAATATGAGTTAGATTGATAATAATAAGAGTAACAAGTATAGTAATTGTCGTCCTATCGATCATATAAGCATAATATGGCTAATAATATGAGTTAGATTGATAACAGGGAGTGTAATAAGAATAGTAATTGTCGTTCAGTCGATAATATAAGCATAATATGGCTAATAATATGAGTTAGATTGATAATAATAAGAGTAATAAGTATAGTAATTTTCGTCCTATCGATCATATAAGCATAATATGGCTAATAATATGAGTTAGATTGATAACAATAAGAGTAGTGAGTATAGTAATTGTCGTCCTATCGATCATATAAGCATAATATGGCTAATAGTATGAGTTAGATTGATAATAATAAGAGTAGTGAGTATAGTAATTGTCGTTCTATCGATCATATAAGTATAATATGGCTAATAATATGAGTTAGATTGATAATAATAAGAGTAATAAGTATAGTAATTGTCGTCCTATCGATCACATAAGCATAATATGGCTAATAATATGAGTTAATTGATAATGATAAGACTAATAAGTATAGTAATTGCCGTTCTATCGATCATATAAGCATAATATGGCTAATAATATGAGTTAGATTGATAACAATAAGAGTAGTGAGTATAGTAATTGTCGTCCTATCGATCATATAAGCATAATATGGCTAATAATATGAGTTAGGTTGATAATAATAAGAGTAATGAGTATAGTAATTGTCGTTCTATCGATCATATAAGCAGAATATGGTTAATAATATGAGTTAGATTGATAACAGGGAGTGTAATAAGAATAGTAATTGTCGTTCTGTCGATAATATAAGCATAATATGGCTAATAATATGAGTTAGATTGATAATAATGACAGTAATGAGTATAGTAATTGTCGTTCTATCGATCATTGAAGCATAATATGGCTAATAATATGAGTTGGGTTGATAAAAATAAGAATAATAAGTATAGTAATTATCGTTCCTTCGATCACATAAGCATAATATGGCTAATAATATGAGGTGATTGATAACAATAAGACTAATAAGTATAGTAGTTGTCGTTCTATCGATCATATAAGCATAATATGGCTAATAATATGAGTTAGATTGATAACAATAAGAGTAGTGAGTATAGTAATTGTCGTCCTATCGATCATATAAGCATAATATGGCTAATAATATGAGTTAGATTGATAATAATAAGAGTAACAAGTATAGTAATTGTCGTCCTATCGATCATATAAGCATAATATGGCTAATAATATGAGTTAGATTGATAATAATGACAGTAATGAGTATAGTAATTGTCGCTCTATCGATCATTTAAGCATAATATGGCTAATAATATGAGTTAGATTGATAAAAATAAGAATAATAAGTATAGTAATTATCGTTCCTTCGATCACATAAGCATAACATGGCTAATAATATGAGGTGATTGATAATAATAAGACTAATAAGTATAGTAGTTGTCGTTCTATCGATCATATAAGCATAATATGGCTAATAATATGTGTTAGATTGATAACAATAAGAGTAGTGAGTATAGTAATTGTCGTCCTATCGATTATATAAGCATAATATGGCTAATAATATGAGTTAGATTGATAACAATAAGAGTAGTGAGTATAGTAATTGTCGTCCTATCGATCATATAAGCATAATATGGCTAATAATATGAGTTAGATTGATAATAATAAGAGTAATAAGTATAGTAATTGTCGTCCTATCGATCATATAAGCATAATATGGCTAATAATATGAGTTAGATTGATAATAATAAGAGTAATGAGTATAGTAATTGTCGTTCTATCGATCATATAAGCATAATATGGCTAATGATATGCGTTAGATTGATAATAATAAGAGTAATAAGTATAGTAATTATCGTTCTACCGATCATATAAGCATAATATGGTTAATAATATGAGTTAGATTGATAACAGGGAGTGTAATAAGAATAGTAATTGTCGTTCTGTCCATCATATAAGCATAATATGGCTAATAATATGAGTTAGATTGATAATAATAAGAGTAATAAGTATAGTAGTTGTCGTCCTATCGATCATATAAGCATAATATGGCTAATCGTATGAGTTAGATTGATAATAATAAGAGTAGTGAGTATAGTAATTGTCGTTCTATCGATCATATAAGCATAATATGGCTAATAATATGAGTTAGATTGATAATAATAAGAGTAATAAGTATAGTAATTGTCGTCCTATCGATCACATAAGCATAATATGGCTAATAATATGAGTTAATTGATAATGATAAGACTAATAAGTATAGTAATTGTCGTTCTATCGATCATATAAGCATAATATGGCTAATAATATGAGTTAGATTGATAACAATAAGAGTAGTGAGTATAGTAATTGTCGTCCTATCGATCATATAAGCATAATATGGCTAATAATATGAATTAGATTGATAACAATAAGAGTAGTGAGTATAGTAATTTTCGTCCTATCGATCATATAAGCATAATATGGTTAATAATATGAGTTAGATTGATAACAGGGAGTGTAATAAGAATAGTAATTGTCGTCCTGTCCATCATATAAGCATAACATGGCTAATAATATGAGGTGATTGATAATAATAAGACTAATAAGTATAGTAATTATCGTCCTATCGATCATATAAGCATAATATGGCTAATAATATGAGTTAGATTGATAATGATAAGAGTAATAAGTATAGTAATTTTCGTCCTATCGATCATATAAGCATAATATGGCTAATAATATGAGTTAGATTGATAACAATAAGAGTAGTGAGTATAGTAATTGTCGTCCTATCGATCATATAAGCATAATATGGCTAATAATATGAGTTAGATTGATAACAATAAGAATAATAAGTATAGTAATTATCGTTCCTTCGATCACATAAGCATAACATGGCTGATAATATGAGGTGATTGATAATAATAAGACTAATAAGTATAGTAGTTGTCGTTCTATCGATCATATAAGCATAATATGGCTAATAATATGAGTTAGATTGATAATAATAAGAGTAACAAGTATAGTAATTGTCGTTCTATCGATCATATATGCATAATATGACTAATAATATGAGTTAGATTGACAATAATAAGAGTAATAAGTATAGTAATTATCATTCTACCGATCATATAAGCATAATATGGTTAATAATATGAGTTAGGTTGATAATAATAAGAGTGATAAGTATAGTAATTATCGTTCCTTCGATCACATAAGCATAACATGGCTAATAATATGAGGTGATTGATAATAATAAGACTAATAAGTATAGTAGTTGTCGTTCTCTCGTTCATATAAGCATAATATGGCTAATAATATGAGTTAGATTGATAACAATAAGAGTAGTGAGTATAGTAATTGTCGTCCTATCGATCATATAAGCATAATATGGCTAATAATATGAGTTAGATTGATAATAATAAGAGTAACAAGTATAGTAATTGTCGTCCTATCGATCATATAAACATAATATGGCTAATAATATGAGTTAGATTGATAATAATAAGAGTAATGAGTATAGTAATTGTCGTTCTATCGATCATATTCGCATAATATGGTTAATAATATGAGTTAGATTGATAATAATAAGAGTAATAAGTATAGTAATTTTCGTCCTATCGATCATATAAGCATAATATGGCTAATAATATGAGTTAGATTGATAATAATAAGAGTAATAAGTATAGTAATTGTCGTTCTATCGATCATATAAGCATAATATGGTTAATAATATGAGTTAGATTGATAACAGGGAGTGTAATAAGAATAGTAATTGTCGTTCTGTCGATAATATAAGCATAATATGGCTAATAATATGAGTTAGGTTGATAAAAATAAGAATAATAAGTATAGTAATTATCGTTCCTTCGATCACATAAGCATAACATGGCTGATAATATGAGGTGATTGATAATAATAAGACTAATAAGTATAGTAGTTGTCGTTCTATCGATCATATAAGCATAATATGGCTAATAATATGAGTTAGATTGATAACAATAAGAGTAGTGAGTATAGTAATTGTCGTCCTATCGATCATATAAGCATAATATGGCTAATAGTATGAGTTAGATTGATAATAATAAGAGTAGTGAGTATAGTAATTGTCGTTCTATCGATCATATAAGTATAATATGGCTAATAATATGACTTAGATTGATAATAATAAGAGTAATAAGTATAGTAATTGTCGTCCTATCGATCACATAAGCATAATATGGCTAATAATATGAGTTAATTGATAATGATAAGACTAATAAGTATAGTAATTGCCGTTCTATCGATCATATAAGCATAATATGGCTAATAATATGAGTTAGATTGATAACAATAAGAGTAGTGAGTATAGTAATTGTCGTCCTATCGATCATATAAGCATAATATGGCTAATAATATGAGTTAGGTTGATAATAATAAGAGTAATGAGTATAGTAATTGTCGTTCTATCGATCATATAAGCATAATATGGTTAATAATATGAGTTAGATTGATAACAGGGAGTGTAATAAGAATAGTAATTGTCGTTCTGTCGATAATATAAGCATAATATGGCTAATAATATGAGTTAGATTGATAATAATGACAGTAATGAGTGTAGTAATTGTCGTTCTATCGATCATTTAAGCATAATATGGCTAATAATATGAGTTGGGTTGATAAAAATAAGAATAATAAGTATAGTAATTATCGTTCCTTCGATCACATAAGCATAATATGGCTAATAATATGAGGTGATTGATAACAATAAGACTAATAAGTATAGTAGTTGTCGTTCTATCGATCATATAAGCATAATATGGCTAATAATATGAGTTAGATTGATAACAATAAGAGTAGTGAGTATAGTAATTGTCGTCCTATCGATCATATAAGCATAATATGGCTAATAATATGAGTTAGATTGATAATAATAAGAGTAACAAGTATAGTAATTGTCGTCCTATCGATCATATAAGCATAATATGGCTAATAATATGAGTTAGATTGATAATAATGACAGTAATGAGTATAGTAATTGTCGTTCTATCGATCATTTAAGCATAATATGGCTAATAATATGAGTTAGATTGATAAAAATAAGAATAATAAGTATAGTAATTATCGTTCCTTCGATCACATAAGCATAACATGGCTAATAATATGAGGTGATTGATAATAATAAGACTAATAAGTATAGTAGTTGTCGTTCTATCGATCATATAAGCATAATATGGCTAATAATATGTGTTAGATTGATAACAATAAGAGTAGTGAGTATAGTAATTGTCGTCCTATCGATTATATAAGCATAATATGGCTAATAATATGAGTTAGATTGATAACAATAAGAGTAGTGAGTATAGTAATTGTCGTCCTATCGATCATATAAGCATAATATGGCTAATAATATGAGTTAGATTGATAATAATAAGAGTAATAAGTATAGTAATTGTCGTCCTATCGATCATATAAGCATAATATGGCTAATAATATGAGTTAGATTGATAATAATAAAAGTAATGAGTATAGTAATTGTCGTTCTATCGATCATATAAGCATAATATGGCTAATGATATGCGCTAGATTGATAATAATAAGAGTAATAAGTATAGTAATTATCGTTCTACCGATCATATAAGCATAATATGGTTAATAATATGAGTTAGATTGATAACAGGGAGTGTAATAAGAATAGTAATTGTCGTTCTGTCCATCATATAAGCATAATATGGCTAATAATATGAGTTAGATTGATAATAATAAGAGTAATAAGTATAGTAATTGTCGTCCTATCGATCATATAAGCATAATATGGCTAATCGTATGAGTTAGATTGATAATAATAAGAGTAGTGAGTATAGTAATTGTCGTTCTATCGATCATATAAGCATAATATGGCTAATAATATGAGTTAGATTGATAATAATAAGAGTAATAAGTATAGTAATTGTCGTCCTATCGATCACATAAGCATAATATGGCTAATAATATGAGTTAATTGATAATGATAAGACTAATAAGTATAGTAATTGTCGTTCTATCGATCATATAAGCATAATATGGCTAATAATATGAGTTAGATTGATAACAATAAGAGTAGTGAGTATAGTAATTGTCGTCCTATCGATCATATAAGCATAATATGGCTAATAATATGAGTTAGATTGATAATAATAAGAGTAGTGAGTATAGCAATTGTCGTCCTATCGATCATATAAGCATAATATGGCTAATAATATGAGTTAGGTTGATAATAATAAGAGTAATTAGTATAGCAATTGTCGTTCTATCGATCATATAAGCATAATATGGCTAATAATACGAGTTAGATTGACAATAATAAGAGTAATAAGTATAGTAATTATCGTTCTACAGATCATATAAGCATAATATGGTTAATAATATGAGTTAGATTGATAATAATAAGAGTAATGAGTATAGTAATTGTCGTTCTATCGATCATATAAGCATAATATGGCTAATAATATGGGTTAGATTGATAATAATAAAAGTAATAAGTATAGTAATTATCGTTCTACCGATCATATAAGCATAATATGGTTAATAATATGAGTTAGATTGATAATAATGACAGTAATGAGTATAGTAATTGTCGTTCTATCGATCATTTAAGCATAATATGGCTAATAATATGAGTTAGGTTGATAAAAATAAGAATAATAAGTATAGTAATTATCGCTCCTTCGATCACATAAGCATAACATGGCTAATAATATGAGGTGATTGATAATAATGAGACTAATAAGTATAGTAGTTGTCGTTCTATCGATCATATAAGCATAATATGGCTAATAATATGAGTTAGATTGATAACAATAAGAGTAGTGTGTATAGTAAGTGTCGTCCTATCGATCATATAAGCATAATATGGCTAATAATATGAGTTAGATTGATAATAATAAGAGTAACAAGTATAGTAATTGTCGTCCTATCGATCATATAAGCATAAAATGGCTAATAATATGAGTTAGATTGATAATAATAAGAGTAATGAGTATAGTAATTGTCGTTCTATCGATCATATTTGCATAATATGGTTAATAATATGAGTTAGATTGATAATAATAAGAGTAATAAGTATAGTAATTTTCGTCCTATCGATCATATAAGCATAATATGGCTAATAATATGAGTTGGATTGATAACAATAAGAGTAGTGAGTATAGTAATTGTGGTCCTATCGATCATATAAGCATAATATGGCTAATAATATGAGTTAGATTGATAATAATAAGAGTAATAAGTATAGTAATTGTCGTCCTATCGATCATATAAGCATAATATGGCTAATAATATGAGTTAGATTGATAATAATAAGAGTAATGAGTATAGTCATTGTCGTTCTATCGATCATATAAGCATAATATGGCTAATAATATGCGTTAGATTGATAATAATAAGAGTAATAAGTATAGTAATTATCGTTCTACCGATCATATAAGCATAATATGGTTAATAATATGAGTTAGATTGATAACAGGGAGTGTAATACGAATCGTAATTGTCGTTCTGTCCATCATATAAGCATAATATGGCTAATAATATGAGTTAGATTGATAATAATAAGAGTAATAAGTATAGTAATTGTCGTCCTATCGATCATATAAGCATAATATGGCTAATAATATGAGTTAGGTTGATAAAAATAAGAATAATAAGTATAGTAATTATCGTTCCTTCGATCACATAAGCATAACATGGCTGATAATATGAGGTGATTGATAATAATAAGACTAATAAGTATAGTAGTTGTCGTTCTATCGATCATATAAGCATAATATGGCTAATAATATGAGTTAGATTGATAACAATAAGAGTAGTGAGTATAGTAATTGTCGTCCTATCGATCATATAAGCATAATATGGCTAATAACATGAGTTAGATTGATAATAATAAGAGTAGTGAGTATAGTAATTGTCGTTCTATCGATCATATAAGTATAATATGGCTAATAATATGAGTTAGATTGATAATAATAAGAGTAATAAGTATAGTAATTTTCGTCCTATCGATCATATAAGCATAATATGGCTAATAATATGAGTTAGATTGATAACAATAAGAGTAGTGAGTATAGTAATTGTCGTCCTATCGATCATATAAGCATAATATGGCTAATAGTATGAGTTAGATTGATAATAATAAGAGTAGTGAGTATAGTAATTGTCGTTCTATCGATCATATAAGTATAATATGGCTAATAATATGAGTTAGATTGATAATAATAAGAGTAATAAGTATAGTAATTGTCGTCCTATCGATCACATAAGCATAATATGGCTAATAATATGAGTTAATTGATAATGATTAGACTAATAAGTATAGTAATTGCCGTTCTATCGATCATATAAGCATAATATGGCTAATAATATGAGTTAGATTGATAACAATAAGAGTAGTGAGTATAGTAATTGTCGTCCTATCGATCATATAAGCATAATATGGCTAATAATATGAGTTAGGTTGATAATAATAAGAGTAATGTGTATAGTAATTGTCGTTCTATCGATCATATAAGCATAATATGGTTAATAATATGAGTTAGATTGATAACAGGGAGTGTAATAAGAATAGTAATTGTCGTTCTGTCGATAATAGAAGCATAATATGGCTAATAATATGAGTTAGATTGATAATAATGACAGTAATGAGTATAGTAATTGTCGTTCTATCGATCATTTAAGCATAATATGGCTAATAATATGAGTTGGGTTGATAAAAATAAGAATAATAAGTATAGTAATTATCGTTCCTTCGATCACATAAGCATAATATGGCTAATAATATGAGGTGATTGATAACAATAAGACTAATAAGTATAGTAGTTGTCGTTCTATCGATCATATAAGCATAATATGGCTAATAATATGAGTTAGATTGATAATAGTGAGTGTAATAAGTATAGTAATTGTCGTTCTGTCGATCATATAAGCATAATATGGCTAATAATATGAGTTAGATTGATAATAATAAGAGTAATAAATATAGTAATTATCGTTCTACCGATCATATAAGCATAATATGGTTAATAATATGAGTTAGATTGATAACAGGGAGTGTAATAAGAATAGTAATTGTCGTCCTGTCGATCATATAAGCGTAATATGGCTAATAATATGAGTTAGATTGATAATAATAAGAGTAATGAGTATAGTAATTGTCGTTCTATCGATCATATTAGCATAATATGGCTAATAATATGAGTTAGATTGATAATAATAAGTGTAATAAGTATAGTAATTGTCGTCCTATCGATCATATAAGCATAATATGGCTAATAATATGAGTTAGATTGATAATAATAAGAGTAACAAGTATAGTAATTGTCGTCCTATCGATCATATAAGCATAATATGGCTAATAATATGAGTTAGATTGATAATAATAAGTGTAATAAGTATAGTAATTGTCGTCCTATCGATCATATAAGCATAATATGGCTAATAATATGAGTTAGATTGATAATAATAAGAGTAACAAGTATAGTAATTGTCGTCCTATCGATCATATAAGCATAATATGGCTAATAATATGAGTTAGATTGATAATAATGACAGTAATGAGTATAGTAATTGTCGTTCTATCGATCATTTAAGCATAATATGGCTAATAATATGAGTTAGATTGATAAAAATAAGAATAATAAGTATAGTAATTATCGTTCCTTCGATCACATAAGCATAACATGGCTAATAATATGAGGTGATTGATAATAATAAGACTAATAAGTATAGTAGTTGTCGTTCTATCGATCATATAAGCATAATATGGCTAATAATATGTGTTAGATTGATAACAATAAGAGTAGTGAGTATAGTAATTGTCGTCCTATCGATTATATAAGCATAATATGGCTAATAGTATGAGTTAGATTGATAACAATAAGAGTAGTGAGTATAGTAATTGTCGTCCTATCGATCATATAAGCATAATATGGCTAATAATATGAGTTAGATTGATAATAATAAGAGTAATAAGTATAGTAATTGTCGTCCTATCGATCATATAAGCATAATATGGCTAATAATATGAGTTAGATTGATAATAATAAGAGTAATGAGTATAGTAATTGTCGTTCTATCGATCATATAAGCATAATATGGCTAATGATATGCGCTAGATTGATAATAATAAGAGTAATAAGTATAGTAATTATCGTTCTACCGATCATATAAGCATAATATGGTTAATAATATGAGTTAGATTGATAACAGGGAGTGTAATAAGAATAGTAATTGTCGTTCTGTCCATCATATAAGCATAATATGGCTAATAATATGAGTTAGATTGATAATAATAAGAGTAATAAGTATAGTAATTGTCGTCCTATCGATCATATAAGCATAATATGGCTAATCGTATGAGTTAGATTGATAATAATAAGAGTAGTGAGTATAGTAATTGTCGTTCTATCGATCATATAAGCATAATATGGCTAATAATATGAGTTAGATTGATAATAATAAGAGTAATAAGTATAGTAATTGTCGTCCTATCGATCACATAAGCATAATATGGCTAATAATATGAGTTAATTGATAATGATAAGACTAATAAGTATAGTAATTGTCGTTCTATCGATCATATAAGCATAATATGGCTAATAATATGAGTTAGATTGATAACAATAAGAGTAGTGAGTATAGTAATTGTCGTCCTATCGATCATATAAGCATAATATGGCTAATAATATGAATTAGATTGATAACAATAAGAGTAGTGAGTATAGTAATTTTCGTCCTATCGATCATATAAGCATAATATGGTTAATAATATGAGTTAGATTGATAACAGGGAGTGTAATAAGAATAGTAATTGTCGTCCTGTCCATCATATAAGCATAACATGGCTAATAATATGAGGTGATTGATAATAATAAGACTAATAAGTATAGTAGTTGTCGTTCTATCGATCATATAAGCATAATATGGCTAATAATATGAGTTAGATTGATAACAATAAGAGTAGTGAGTATAGTAATTGTCGTCCTATCGATCATATAAGCATAATATGGCTAACAATATGAGTTAGATTGATAATAATAAGAGTAACAATTATAGTAATTGTCGTCCTATCGATCATATAAGCATAATATGGCTAATAATATGAGTTAGATTGATAATAATGACAGTAATGAGTATAGTAATTGTCGTTCTATCGATCATTTAAGCATAATATGGCTAATAATATGAGTTAGGTTGATAAAAATAAGAATAATAAGTATAGTAATTATCGTTCCTTCGATCACATAAGCATAACATGGCTAATAATATGAGGTGATTGATAATAATAAGACTAATAAGTATAGTAGTTGTCGTTCTATCGATCATATAAGCATAATATGGCTAATGATATGAGTTAGATTGATAATAATAAGAGTAACAAGTATAGTAATTGTCGTCCTATCGATCATATAAGCATAATATGGCTAATAATATGAGTTAGATTGATAATAATAAGAGTAATGAGTATAGTAATTGTCGTTCTATCGATCATATAAGCATAATATGGCTAATAATATGAGTTAGATTGATAATAATAAGAGTAATAAGTATAGTAATTATCGTTCTACCGATCATGTAAGCATAATATGGTTAATAATATGAGTTAGATTGATAATAATAAGAGTAATGAGTATAGTAATTGTCGTTCTATCGATCATATTTGCATAATATGGTTAATAATATGAGTTAGATTGATAATAATAAGAGTAATAAGCATAGTAATTTTCGTCCTATCGATCATATAAGCATATTGTGGCTAATAATATGAGTTAGATTGATAACAATAAGAGTAGTGAGTATAGTAATTGTCGTCCTATCGATCATATAAGCATAATATGGCTAATAATATGAGTTAGATTGATAATAATAAGAGTAGTGAGTATAGTAATTGTCGTCCTATCGATCATATAAGCATAATATGGCTAATAATATGAGTTAGGTTGATAATAATAAGAGTAATTAGTATAGCAATTGTCGTTCTATCGATCATATAAGCATAATATGGCTAATAATACGAGTTAGATTGACAATAATAAGAGTAATAAGTATAGTAATTATCGTTCTACAGATCATATAAGCATAATATGGTTAATAATATGAGTTAGATTGATAATAATAAGAGTAATGAGTATAGTAATTGTCGTTCTATCGATCATATAAGCATAATATGGCTAATAATATGGGTTAGATTGATAATAATAAAAGTAATAAGTATAGTAATTATCGTTCTACCGATCATATAAGCATAATATGGTTAATAATATGAGTTAGATTGATAATAATGACAGTAATGAGTATAGTAATTGTCGTTCTATCGATCATTTAAGCATAATATGGCTAATAATATGAGTTAGGTTGATAAAAATAAGAATAATAAGTATAGTAATTATCGCTCCTTCGATCACATAAGCATAACATGGCTAATAATATGAGGTGATTGATAATAATGAGACTAATAAGTATAGTAGTTGTCGTTCTATCGATCATATAAGCATAATATGGCTAATAATATGAGTTAGATTGATAACAATAAGAGTAGTGAGTATAGTAATTGTGGTCCTATCGATCATATAAGCATAATATGGCTAATAATATGAGTTAGATTGATAATAATAAGAGTAATAAGTATAGTAATTGTCGTCCTATCGATCATATAAGCATGATATGGCTAATAATATGAGTTAGATTGATAATAATAAGAGTAATGAGTATAGTAATTGTCGTTCTATCGATCATATAAGCATAATATGGCTAATAATATGCGTTAGATTGATAATAATAAGAGTAATAAGTATAGTAATTATCGTTCTACCGATCATATAAGCATAATATGGTTAATAATATGAGTTAGATTGATAACAGGGAGTGTAATACGAATCGTAATTGTCGTTCTGTCCATCATATAAGCATAATATGGCTAATAATATGAGTTAGATTGATAATAATAAGAGTAATAAGTATAGTAATTGTCGTCCTATCGATCATATAAGCATAATATGACTAATAGTATGAGTTAGATTGATAATAATAAGAGTAATAAGTATAGTAATTATCGTTCTACCGATCATATAACCATAATATGGTTAATAATATGAGTTAGATTGATAACAGGGAGTGTAATAAGAATAGTAATTGTCGTTCTGTCCATCATATAAGCATAATATGGCTAATAATATGAGTTAGATTGATAATAATAAGAGTAATAAGTATAGTAATTGTCGTCCTATCGATCATATAAGCATAATATGGCTAATAGTATGAGTTAGATTGATAATAATAAGAGTAGTGAGTATAGTAATTGTCGTTCTATCGATCATATAAGCATAATATGGCTAATAATATGAGTTAGATTGATAATAATAAGAGTAATAAGTATAGTAATTGTCGTCCTATCGATCATGTAAGCATAATATGGCTAATAATATGAGTTAGATTGACAATAATAAGAGTAATAAGTATAGTAATTATCGTTCTACCGATCATATAAGCATAATATGGCTAATAATATTAGTTAGATTGATAATAATAAGAGTAATAAGTATAGTAATTGTCGTTCTATCGATCATATTTGCATAATATGGTTAATAATATGAGTTAGATTGATAATAATAAGAGTAGTGAGTATACTAATTGTCGTTCTATCGATCATATAAGCATAATATGGCTAATAATATGAGTTAGATTGATAATAATAAGAGTAATAAGTATAGTAATTGTCGTCCTATCGATCACATAAGCATAATATGGCTAATAATATGAGTTAATTGATAATGATAAGACTAATAAGTATAGTAATTGTCGTTCTATCGATCATATAAGCATAATATGGCTAATAATATGAGTTAGATTGATAACAATAAGAGTAGTGAGTATAGTAATTGTCGTCCTATCGATCATATAAGCATACTATGGCTAATAATATGAGTTAGGTTGATAATAATAAGAGTAATGAGTATAGTAATTGTCGTTCTATCGATCATATAAGCATAATATGGCTAATAATATGAGTTAGATTGACAATAATAAGAGTAATAAGTATAGTAATTATCGTTCTACCGATGATATAAGCATAATATGGTTAATAATATGAGTTAGATTGATAATAATAAGAGTAATGAGTATAGTAATTGTCGTTCTATCGACCATATAAGCGTAATATGGCTAATAATGTGAGTTAGGTTGATAATAATAACAGTAATGAGTATAGTAATTATCGTTCCTTCGATCACATAAGCATAACATGGCGAATAATATGCGTTAGATTGATAATAATAAGAGTAGTGAGTATAGTAATTGTAGTTCTATCGATCATATAAGCATAATATGGCTAATAATATGAGTTAGATTGATAATAATAAGAGTAATAAGTATAGTAATTATCGTCCTATCGATCATATAAGCATAATATGGCTAATAATATGAGTTAGGTTGATAATAATAAGAGTAATGAGTATAGTAATTGTCGTTCTGTCCATCATATAAGCATAATATGGCTAATAATATGAGTTAGATTGATAATAATAAGAGTAATAAGTATAGTAATTGTCGTCCTATCGATCATATAAGCATAATATGGCTAATAGTATGAGTTAGATTGATAATAATAAGAGTAATAAGTATAGTAATTATCGTTCTACCGATCATATAACCATAATATGGTTAATAATATGAGTTAGATTGATAACAGGGAGTGTAATAAGAATAGTAATTGTCGTTCTGTCCATCATATAAGCATAATATGGCTAATAATATGAGTTAGATTGATAATAATAAGAGTAATAAGTATAGTAATTGTCGTCCTATCGATCATATAAGCATAATATGGCTAATAGTATGAGTTAGATTGATAATAATAAGAGTAGTGAGTATAGTAATTGTCGTTCTATCGATCATATAAGCATAATATGGCTAATAATATGAGTTAGATTGATAATAATAAGAGTAATAAGTATAGTAATTGTCGTCCTATCGATCATGTAAGCATAATATGGCTAATAATATGAGTTAGATTGACAATAATAAGAGTAATAAGTATAGTAATTATCGTCCTATCGATCATATAAGCATAATATGGCTAATAATATGAGTTAGGTTGATAATAATAAGAGTAATTAGTATAGCAATTGTCGTTCTATCGATCATATAAGCATAATATGGCTAATAATACGAGTTAGATTGACAATAATAAGAGTAATAAGTATAGTAATTATCGTTCTACAGATCATATAAGCATAATATGGTTAATAATATGAGTTAGATTGATAATAATAAGAGTAATGAGTATAGTAATTGTCGTTCTATCGATCATATAAGCATAATATGGCTAATAATATGGGTTAGATTGATAATAATAAAAGTAATAAGTATAGTAATTATCGTTCTACCGATCATATAAGCATAATATGGTTAATAATATGAGTTAGATTGATAATAATGACAGTAATGAGTATAGTAATTGTCGTTCTATCGATCATTTAAGCATAATATGGCTAATAATATGAGTTAGGTTGATAAAAATAAGAATAATAAGTATAGTAATTATCGCTCCTTCGATCACATAAGCATAACATGGCTAATAATATGAGGTGATTGATAATAATGAGACTAATAAGTATAGTAGTTGTCGTTCTATCGATCATATAAGCATAATATGGCTAATAATATGAGTTAGATTGATAACAATAAGAGTAGTGTGTATAGTAAGTGTCGTCCTATCGATCATATAAGCATAATATGGCTAATAATATGAGTTAGATTGATAATAATAAGAGTAACAAGTATAGTAATTGTCGTCCTATCGATCATATAAGCATAA
Source organism: Megachile rotundata (assembly GCF_050947335.1). NCBI lineage: Eukaryota > Metazoa > Arthropoda > Insecta > Hymenoptera > Megachilidae > Megachile > Megachile rotundata. The sequence goes on along the minus strand of NW_027473478.1, from coordinate 58,471 downwards.
AATGGCTAATAATATGAGTTAGATTGATAATAATAAGAGTAATGAGTATAGTAATTGTCGTTCTATCGATCATATTTGCATAATATGGTTAGTAATATGAGTTAGATTGATAATAATAAGAGTAATAAGTATAGTAATTTTCGTCCTATCGATCATATAAGCATAATATGGCTAATAATATGAGTTAGATTGATAACAATAAGAGTAGTGAGTATAGTAATTGTGGTCCTATCGATCATATAAGCATAATATGGCTAATAATATGAGTTAGATTGATAATAATAAGAGTAATAAGTATAGTAATTGTCGTCCTATCGATCATATAAGCATGATATGGCTAATAATATGAGTTAGATTGATAATAATAAGAGTAATGAGTATAGTAATTGTCGTTCTATCGATCATATAAGCATAATATGGCTAATAATATGCGTTAGATTGATAATAATAAGAGTAATAAGTATAGTAATTATCGTTCTACCGATCATATAAGCATAATATGGTTAATAATATGAGTTAGATTGATAACAGGGAGTGTAATACGAATCGTAATTGTCGTTCTGTCCATCATATAAGCATAATATGGCTAATAATATGAGTTAGATTGATAATAATAAGAGTAATAAGTATAGTAATTGTCGTCCTATCGATCATATAAGCATAATATGGCTAATAGTATGAGTTAGATTGATAATAATAAGAGTAATAAGTATAGTAATTATCGTTCTACCGATCATATAACCATAATATGGTTAATAATATGAGTTAGATTGATAACAGGGAGTGTAATAAGAATAGTAATTGTCGTTCTGTCCATCATATAAGCATAATATGGCTAATAATATGAGTTAGATTGATAATAATAAGAGTAATAAGTATAGTAATTATCGTCCTATCGATCATATAAGCATAATATGGCTAATAATATGAGTTAGATTGATAATAATAAGAGTAATAAGTATAGTAATTTTCGTCCTATCGATCATATAAGCATAATATGGCTAATAATATGAGTTAGATTGATAACAATAAGAGTAGTGAGTATAGTAATTGTCGTCCTATCGATCATATAAGCATAATATGGCTAATAATATGAGTTAGATTGATAATAATAAGAGTAACAAGTATAGTAATTGTCGTCCTATCGATCATATAAGCATAATATGGCTAATAATATGAGTTAGATTGATAATAATGACAGTAATGAGTATAGTAATTGTCGTTCTATCGATCATTTAAGCATAATATGGCTAATAATATGAGTTAGATTGATAAAAATAAGAATAATAAGTATAGTAATTATCGTTCCTTCGATCACATAAGCATAACATGGCTAATAATATGAGGTGATTGATAATAATAAGACTAATAAGTATAGTAGTTGTCGTTCTATCGATCATATAAGCATAATATGGCTAATAATATGTGTTAGATTGATAACAATAAGAGTAGTGAGTATAGTAATTGTCGTCCTATCGATTATATAAGCATAATATGGCTAATAGTATGAGTTAGATTGATAACAATAAGAGTAGTGAGTATAGTAATTGTCGTCCTATCGATCATATAAGCATAATATGGCTAATAATATGAGTTAGATTGATAATAATAAGAGTAATAAGTATAGTAATTGTCGTCCTATCGATCATATAAGCATAATATGGCTAATAATATGAGTTAGATTGATAATAATAAGAGTAATGAGTATAGTAATTGTCGTTCTATCGATCATATAAGCATAATATGGCTAATGATATGCGCTAGATTGATAATAATAAGAGTAATAAGTATAGTAATTATCGTTCTACCGATCATATAAGCATAATATGGTTAATAATATGAGTTAGATTGATAACAGGGAGTGTAATAAGAATAGTAATTGTCGTTCTGTCCATCATATAAGCATAATATGGCTAATAATATGAGTTAGATTGATAATAATAAGAGTAATAAGTATAGTAATTGTCGTCCTATCGATCATATAAGCATAATATGGCTAATCGTATGAGTTAGATTGATAATAATAAGAGTAGTGAGTATAGTAATTGTCGTTCTATCGATCATATAAGCATAATATGGCTAATAATATGAGTTAGATTGATAATAATAAGAGTAATAAGTATAGTAATTGTCGTCCTATCGATCACATAAGCATAATATGGCTAATAATATGAGTTAATTGATAATGATAAGACTAATAAGTATAGTAATTGTCGTTCTATCGATCATATAAGCATAATATGGCTAATAATATGAGTTAGATTGATAACAATAAGAGTAGTGAGTATAGTAATTGTCGTCCTATCGATCATATAAGCATAATATGGCTAATAATATGAATTAGATTGATAACAATAAGAGTAGTGAGTATAGTAATTTTCGTCCTATCGATCATATAAGCATAATATGGTTAATAATATGAGTTAGATTGATAACAGGGAGTGTAATAAGAATAGTAATTGTCGTCCTGTCCATCATATAAGCATAACATGGCTAATAATATGAGGTGATTGATAATAATAAGACTAATAAGTATAGTAGTTGTCGTTCTATCGATCATATAAGCATAATATGGCTAATAATATGAGTTAGATTGATAACAATAAGAGTAGTGAGTATAGTAATTGTCGTCCTATCGATCATATAAGCATAATATGGCTAACAATATGAGTTAGATTGATAATAATAAGAGTAACAATTATAGTAATTGTCGTCCTATCGATCATATAAGCATAATATGGCTAATAATATGAGTTAGATTGATAATAATGACAGTAATGAGTATAGTAATTGTCGTTCTATCGATCATTTAAGCATAATATGGCTAATAATATGAGTTAGGTTGATAAAAATAAGAATAATAAGTATAGTAATTATCGTTCCTTCGATCACATAAGCATAACATGGCTAATAATATGAGGTGATTGATAATAATAAGACTAATAAGTATAGTAGTTGTCGTTCTATCGATCATATAAGCATAATATGGCTAATGATATGAGTTAGATTGATAATAATAAGAGTAACAAGTATAGTAATTGTCGTCCTATCGATCATATAAGCATAATATGGCTAATAATATGAGTTAGATTGATAATAATAAGAGTAATGAGTATAGTAATTGTCGTTCTATCGATCATATAAGCATAATATGGCTAATAATATGAGTTAGATTGATAATAATAAGAGTAATAAGTATAGTAATTATCGTTCTACCGATCATGTAAGCATAATATGGTTAATAATATGAGTTAGATTGATAATAATAAGAGTAATGAGTATAGTAATTGTCGTTCTATCGATCATATTTGCATAATATGGTTAATAATATGAGTTAGATTGATAATAATAAGAGTAATAAGCATAGTAATTTTCGTCCTATCGATCATATAAGCATATTGTGGCTAATAATATGAGTTAGATTGATAACAATAAGAGTAGTGAGTATAGTAATTGTCGTCCTATCGATCATATAAGCATAATATGGCTAATAATATGAGTTAGATTGATAATAATAAGAGTAGTGAGTATAGTAATTGTCGTCCTATCGATCATATAAGCATAATATGGCTAATAATATGAGTTAGGTTGATAATAATAAGAGTAATTAGTATAGCAATTGTCGTTCTATCGATCATATAAGCATAATATGGCTAATAATACGAGTTAGATTGACAATAATAAGAGTAATAAGTATAGTAATTATCGTTCTACAGATCATATAAGCATAATATGGTTAATAATATGAGTTAGATTGATAATAATAAGAGTAATGAGTATAGTAATTGTCGTTCTATCGATCATATAAGCATAATATGGCTAATAATATGGGTTAGATTGATAATAATAAAAGTAATAAGTATAGTAATTATCGTTCTACCGATCATATAAGCATAATATGGTTAATAATATGAGTTAGATTGATAATAATGACAGTAATGAGTATAGTAATTGTCGTTCTATCGATCATTTAAGCATAATATGGCTAATAATATGAGTTAGGTTGATAAAAATAAGAATAATAAGTATAGTAATTATCGCTCCTTCGATCACATAAGCATAACATGGCTAATAATATGAGGTGATTGATAATAATGAGACTAATAAGTATAGTAGTTGTCGTTCTATCGATCATATAAGCATAATATGGCTAATAATATGAGTTAGATTGATAACAATAAGAGTAGTGAGTATAGTAATTGTGGTCCTATCGATCATATAAGCATAATATGGCTAATAATATGAGTTAGATTGATAATAATAAGAGTAATAAGTATAGTAATTGTCGTCCTATCGATCATATAAGCATGATATGGCTAATAATATGAGTTAGATTGATAATAATAAGAGTAATGAGTATAGTAATTGTCGTTCTATCGATCATATAAGCATAATATGGCTAATAATATGCGTTAGATTGATAATAATAAGAGTAATAAGTATAGTAATTATCGTTCTACCGATCATATAAGCATAATATGGTTAATAATATGAGTTAGATTGATAACAGGGAGTGTAATACGAATCGTAATTGTCGTTCTGTCCATCATATAAGCATAATATGGCTAATAATATGAGTTAGATTGATAATAATAAGAGTAATAAGTATAGTAATTGTCGTCCTATCGATCATATAAGCATAATATGACTAATAGTATGAGTTAGATTGATAATAATAAGAGTAATAAGTATAGTAATTATCGTTCTACCGATCATATAACCATAATATGGTTAATAATATGAGTTAGATTGATAACAGGGAGTGTAATAAGAATAGTAATTGTCGTTCTGTCCATCATATAAGCATAATATGGCTAATAATATGAGTTAGATTGATAATAATAAGAGTAATAAGTATAGTAATTGTCGTCCTATCGATCATATAAGCATAATATGGCTAATAGTATGAGTTAGATTGATAATAATAAGAGTAGTGAGTATAGTAATTGTCGTTCTATCGATCATATAAGCATAATATGGCTAATAATATGAGTTAGATTGATAATAATAAGAGTAATAAGTATAGTAATTGTCGTCCTATCGATCATGTAAGCATAATATGGCTAATAATATGAGTTAGATTGACAATAATAAGAGTAATAAGTATAGTAATTATCGTTCTACCGATCATATAAGCATAATATGGCTAATAATATTAGTTAGATTGATAATAATAAGAGTAATAAGTATAGTAATTGTCGTTCTATCGATCATATTTGCATAATATGGTTAATAATATGAGTTAGATTGATAATAATAAGAGTAGTGAGTATACTAATTGTCGTTCTATCGATCATATAAGCATAATATGGCTAATAATATGAGTTAGATTGATAATAATAAGAGTAATAAGTATAGTAATTGTCGTCCTATCGATCACATAAGCATAATATGGCTAATAATATGAGTTAATTGATAATGATAAGACTAATAAGTATAGTAATTGTCGTTCTATCGATCATATAAGCATAATATGGCTAATAATACGAGTTAGATTGATAACAATAAGAGTAGTGAGTATAGTAATTGTCGTCCTATCGATCATATAAGCATACTATGGCTAATAATATGAGTTAGGTTGATAATAATAAGAGTAATGAGTATAGTAATTGTCGTTCTATCGATCATATAAGCATAATATGGCTAATAATATGAGTTAGATTGACAATAATAAGAGTAATAAGTATAGTAATTATCGTTCTACCGATGATATAAGCATAATATGGTTAATAATATGAGTTAGATTGATAATAATAAGAGTAATGAGTATAGTAATTGTCGTTCTATCGACCATATAAGCGTAATATGGCTAATAATGTGAGTTAGGTTGATAATAATAACAGTAATGAGTATAGTAATTATCGTTCCTTCGATCACATAAGCATAACATGGCGAATAATATGCGTTAGATTGATAATAATAAGAGTAGTGAGTATAGTAATTGTAGTTCTATCGATCATATAAGCATAATATGGCTAATAATATGAGTTAGATTGATAATAATAAGAGTAATAAGTATAGTAATTATCGTCCTATCGATCATATAAGCATAATATGGCTAATAATATGAGTTAGGTTGATAATAATAAGAGTAATGAGTATAGTAATTGTCGTTCTGTCCATCATATAAGCATAATATGGCTAATAATATGAGTTAGATTGATAATAATAAGAGTAATAAGTATAGTAATTGTCGTCCTATCGATCATATAAGCATAATATGGCTAATAGTATGAGTTAGATTGATAATAATAAGAGTAATAAGTATAGTAATTATCGTTCTACCGATCATATAACCATAATATGGTTAATAATATGAGTTAGATTGATAACAGGGAGTGTAATAAGAATAGTAATTGTCGTTCTGTCCATCATATAAGCATAATATGGCTAATAATATGAGTTAGATTGATAATAATAAGAGTAATAAGTATAGTAATTGTCGTCCTATCGATCATATAAGCATAATATGGCTAATAGTATGAGTTAGATTGATAATAATAAGAGTAGTGAGTATAGTAATTGTCGTTCTATCGATCATATAAGCATAATATGGCTAATAATATGAGTTAGATTGATAATAATAAGAGTAATAAGTATAGTAATTGTCGTCCTATCGATCATGTAAGCATAATATGGCTAATAATATGAGTTAGATTGACAATAATAAGAGTAATAAGTATAGTAATTATCGTCCTATCGATCATATAAGCATAATATGGCTAATAATATGAGTTAGGTTGATAATAATAAGAGTAATTAGTATAGCAATTGTCGTTCTATCGATCATATAAGCATAATATGGCTAATAATACGAGTTAGATTGACAATAATAAGAGTAATAAGTATAGTAATTATCGTTCTACAGATCATATAAGCATAATATGGTTAATAATATGAGTTAGATTGATAATAATAAGAGTAATGAGTATAGTAATTGTCGTTCTATCGATCATATAAGCATAATATGGCTAATAATATGGGTTAGATTGATAATAATAAAAGTAATAAGTATAGTAATTATCGTTCTACCGATCATATAAGCATAATATGGTTAATAATATGAGTTAGATTGATAATAATGACAGTAATGAGTATAGTAATTGTCGTTCTATCGACCATATAAGCGTAATATGGCTAATACTGTGAGTTAGGTTGATAATAATAACAGTAATGAGTATAGTAATTATCGTTCCTTCGATCACATAAGCATAACATGGCGAATAATATGCGTTAGATTGATAATAATAAGAGTAGTGAGTATAGTAATTGTAGTTCTATCGATCATATAAGCATAATATGGCTAATAATATGAGTTAGATTGATAATAATAAGAGTAATAAGTATAGTAATTATCGTCCTATCGATCATATAAGCATAATATGGCTAATAATATGAGTTAGGTTGATAATAATAAGAGTAATGAGTATAGTAATTGTCGTTCTGTCCATCATATAAGCATAATATGGCTAATAATATGAGTTAGATTGATAATAATAAGAGTAATAAGTATAGTAATTGTCGTCCTATCGATCATATAAGCATAATATGGCTAATAGTATGAGTTAGATTGATAATAATAAGAGTAATAAGTATAGTAATTATCGTTCTACCGATCATATAACCATAATATGGTTAATAATATGAGTTAGATTGATAACAGGGAGTGTAATAAGAATAGTAATTGTCGTTCTGTCCATCATATAAGCATAATATGGCTAATAATATGAGTTAGATTGATAATAATAAGAGTAATAAGTATAGTAATTGTCGTCCTATCGATCATATAAGCATAATATGGCTAATAGTATGAGTTAGATTGATAATAATAAGAGTAGTGAGTATAGTAATTGTCGTTCTATCGATCATATAAGCATAATATGGCTAATAATATGAGTTAGATTGATAATAATAAGAGTAATAAGTATAGTAATTGTCGTCCTATCGATCATGTAAGCATAATATGGCTAATAATATGAGTTAGATTGACAATAATAAGAGTAATAAGTATAGTAATTATCGTCCTATCGATCATATAAGCATAATATGGCTAATAATATGAGTTAGGTTGATAATAATAAGAGTAATTAGTATAGCAATTGTCGTTCTATCGATCATATAAGCATAATATGGCTAATAATACGAGTTAGATTGACAATAATAAGAGTAATAAGTATAGTAATTATCGTTCTACAGATCATATAAGCATAATATGGTTAATAATATGAGTTAGATTGATAATAATAAGAGTAATGAGTATAGTAATTGTCGTTCTATCGATCATATAAGCATAATATGGCTAATAATATGGGTTAGATTGATAATAATAAAAGTAATAAGTATAGTAATTATCGTTCTACCGATCATATAAGCATAATATGGTTAATAATATGAGTTAGATTGATAATAATGACAGTAATGAGTATAGTAATTGTCGTTCTATCGATCATTTAAGCATAATATGGCTAATAATATGAGTTAGGTTGATAAAAATAAGAATAATAAGTATAGTAATTATCGCTCCTTCGATCACATAAGCATAACATGGCTAATAATATGAGGTGATTGATAATAATGAGACTAATAAGTATAGTAGTTGTCGTTCTATCGATCATATAAGCATAATATGGCTAATAATATGAGTTAGATTGATAACAATAAGAGTAGTGTGTATAGTAAGTGTCGTCCTATCGATCATATAAGCATAATATGGCTAATAATATGAGTTAGATTGATAATAATAAGAGTAACAAGTATAGTAATTGTCGTCCTATCGATCATATAAGCATAAAATGGCTAATAATATGAGTTAGATTGATAATAATAAGAGTAATGAGTATAGTAATTGTCGTTCTATCGATCATATTTGCATAATATGGTTAGTAATATGAGTTAGATTGATAATAATAAGAGTAATAAGTATAGTAATTTTCGTCCTATCGATCATATAAGCATAATATGGCTAATAATATGAGTTAGATTGATAACAATAAGAGTAGTGAGTATAGTAATTGTGGTCCTATCGATCATATAAGCATAATATGGCTAATAATATGAGTTAGATTGATAATAATAAGAGTAATAAGTATAGTAATTGTCGTCCTATCGATCATATAAGCATGATATGGCTAATAATATGAGTTAGATTGATAATAATAAGAGTAATGAGTATAGTAATTGTCGTTCTATCGATCATATAAGCATAATATGGCTAATAATATGCGTTAGATTGATAATAATAAGAGTAATAACTATAGTAATTATCGTTCTACCGATCATATAAGCATAATATGGTTAATAATATGAGTTAGATTGATAACAGGGAGTGTAATACGAATCGTAATTGTCGTTCTGTCCATCATATAAGCATAATATGGCTAATAATATGAGTTAGATTGATAATAATAAGAGTAATAAGTATAGTAATTGTCGTCCTATCGATCATATAAGCATAATATGGCTAATAGTATGAGTTAGATTGATAATAATAAGAGTAATAAGTATAGTAATTATCGTTCTACCGATCATATAACCATAATATGGTTAATAATATGAGTTAGATTGATAACAGGGAGTGTAATAAGAATAGTAATTGTCGTTCTGTCCATCATATAAGCATAATATGGCTAATAATATGAGTTAGATTGATAATAATAAGAGTAATAAGTATAGTAATTGTCGTCCTATCGATCATATAAGCATAATATGGCTAATAGTATGAGTTAGATTGATAATAATAAGAGTAGTGAGTATAGTAATTGTCGTTCTATCGATCATATAAGCATAATATGGCTAATAATATGAGTTAGATTGATAATAATAAGAGTAATAAGTATAGTAATTGTCGTCCTATCGATCATGTAAGCATAATATGGCTAATAATATGAGTTAGATTGACAATAATAAGAGTAATAAGTATAGTAATTATCGTTCTACCGATCATATAAGCATAATATGGCTAATAATATTAGTTAGATTGATAATAATAAGAGTAATAAGTATAGTAATTGTCGTTCTATCGATCATATTTGCATAATATGGTTAATAATATGAGTTAGATTGATAATAATAAGAGTAGTGAGTATACTAATTGTCGTTCTATCGATCATATAAGCATAATATGGCTAATAATATGAGTTAGATTGATAATAATAAGAGTAATAAGTATAGTAATTGTCGTCCTATCGATCACATAAGCATAATATGGCTAATAATATGAGTTAATTGATAATGATAAGACTAATAAGTATAGTAATTGTCGTTCTATCGATCATATAAGCATAATATGGCTAATAATATGAGTTAGATTGATAACAATAAGAGTAGTGAGTATAGTAATTGTCGTCCTATCGATCATATAAGCATACTATGGCTAATAATATGAGTTAGGTTGATAATAATAAGAGTAATGAGTATAGTAATTGTCGTTCTATCGATCATATAAGCATAATATGGCTAATAATATGAGTTAGATTGACAATAATAAGAGTAATAAGTATAGTAATTATCGTTCTACCGATGATATAAGCATAATATGGTTAATAATATGAGTTAGATTGATAATAATAAGAGTAATGAGTATAGTAATTGTCGTTCTATCGACCATATAAGCGTAATATGGCTAATAATGTGAGTTAGGTTGATAATAATAACAGTAATGAGTATAGTAATTATCGTTCCTTCGATCACATAAGCATAACATGGCGAATAATATGCGTTAGATTGATAATAATAAGAGTAGTGAGTATAGTAATTGTCGTTCTATCGATCATATAAGCATAATATGGCTAATAATATGAGTTAGATTGATAATAATAAGAGTAATAAGTATAGTAATTATCGTTCCTTCGATCACATAAGCATAACATGGCTGATAATATGAGGTGATTGATAATAATAAGACTAATAAGTATAGTAGTTGTCGTTCTATCGATCATATAAGCATAATATGGCTAATAATATGAGTTAGATTGATAATAATAAGAGTAACAAGTATAGTAATTGTCGTTCTATCGATCATATAAGCATAATATGACTAATAATATGAGTTAGATTGACAATAATAAGAGTAATAAGTATAGTAATTATCATTCTACCGATCATATAAGCATAATATGGTTAATAATATGAGTTAGGTTGATAATAATAAGAGTGATAAGTATAGTAATTATCGTTCCTTCGATCACATAAGCATAACATGGCTAATAATATGAGGTGATTGATAATAATAAGACTAATAAGTATAGTAGTTGTCGTTCTCTCGTTCATATAAGCATAATATGGCTAATAATATGAGTTAGATTGATAACAATAAGAGTAGTGAGTATAGTAATTGTCGTCCTATCGATCATATAAGCATAATATGGCTAATAATATGAGTTAGATTGATAATAATAAGAGTAACAAGTATAGTAATTGTCGTCCTATCGATCATATAAACATAATATGGCTAATAATATGAGTTAGATTGATAATAATAAGAGTAATGAGTATAGTAATTGTCGTTCTATCGATCATATTCGCATAATATGGTTAATAATATGAGTTAGATTGATAATAATAAGAGTAATAAGTATAGTAATTTTCGTCCTATCGATCATATAAGCATAATATGGCTAATAATATGAGTTAGATTGATAATAATAAGAGTAATAAGTATAGTAATTGTCGTTCTATCGATCATATAAGCATAATATGGTTAATAATATGAGTTAGATTGATAACAGGGAGTGTAATAAGAATAGTAATTGTCGTTCTGTCGATAATATAAGCATAATACGGCTAATAATATGAGTTAGGTTGATAAAAATAAGAATAATAAGTATAGTAATTATCGTTCCTTCGATCACATAAGCATAACATGGCTGATAATATGAGGTGATTGATAATAATAAGACTAATAAGTATAGTAGTTGTCGTTCTATCGATCATATAAGCATAATATGGCTAATAATATGAGTTAGATTGAAAACAATAAGAGTAGTGAGTATAGTAATTGTCGTCCTATCGATCATATAAGCATAATATGGCTAATAATATGAGTTAGATTGATAACAATAAGAGTAGTGAGTATAGTAATTGTCGTTCTATCGATCATAGAAGCATAATATGGCTAATAATATGTGTTAGATTGATAATAATAAGAGTAATGGGTATAGTAATTGTAGTTCTATCGATCATATCTGCATTATATGGTTAATAATATGAGTTAGATTGATAATAATAAGAGTAATAAGTATAGTAATTGTCGTTCTATCGATATTATAAGCATAATATGGCTAATAATAAGAGTTAGATTGATAATAATAAGAGTAATAAGTATAGTAATTGTCGTTCTACCGATAATATAAGCATAATATGGCTAATAATATGAGTTAGATTGATAATACTAAGAGTAGGGAGTATAGTAATTCTCGTTCTATCGATCATAGAAGCATAATATGGCTAATAATATGAGTTAGATTGATAATAATAAGAGTAATAAGTATAGTAATTGTAGTTCCATTGCTCATATAAGCATAATATGGCTAATAATATGAGTTAGATTCATAATAATAAGAGTAATAACTATAGTAATTGTCGTTCTATCGATCATATAAGCATAATATGGCTAATAATATGAGTTAGATTTATAATAATAAGAGTAATAAGTATAGTAATTGTCGTTCTATCGATAATATAAGCATAATATGGCTAATAATATGAGTTAGATTGATAATACTAAGAGTAGTGAGTATAGTAATTCTCGTTCTATCGATCATAGAAGCATAATATGGCTAATAATATGTGTTAGATTGATAATAATAAGAGTAATGGGTATAGTAATTGTAGTTCTATCGATCATATCTGCATTATATGGTTAATAATATGAGTTAGATTGATAATAATAAGAGTAATAAGTATAGTAATTGTCGTTCTATCGATATTATAAGCATAATATGGCTAATAATAAGAGTTAGATTGATAATAATAAGAGTAATAAGTATAGTAATTGTCGTTCTATCGATCATTTAAGCATAATATGGCTAATAATATGAGTTAGATTGATAGTAATAACAGTAATAAGTATAGTAATTGTCGTTCTACCGATAATATAAGCATGATATGGCTAATAATATGAGTTACATTGATAATACTAAGAGTAGGGAGTATAGTAATTCTCGTTCTATCGATCATAGAAGCATAATATGGCTAATAATATGAGTTAGATTGATAATAATAAGAGTAATGAGTATAGTAATTGGCGTTCTATCGATCATATCTGCATAATATGGTTAATAATAAGAGTTAGATTGATAATAATAAGAGTAATAAGTATAGTAATTGTCGTTCTATCGATCATTTATGCATAATATGGCTAATAATATGAGTTAGATTAATAATAATAAGAGTAGTAAGTATAGTAAATGTCGTGCTATCGATCATATCTGCATAATATGGTTAATAATATGAGTTAGATTGATAATAGTAAGAGTAATGTGTATAGTAAATGTCGTGCTATCGATCATATCTGCATAATATGGTTAATAATATGAGTTAGATTGATAATAGTAAGAGTGATGTGTATAGTAAATGTCGTGCTATCGATCATATCTGCACAATATGGTTAATAATATGAGTTAGATTGATAACAGTGAGTGTAATAAGTATAGTAATTGTCGTTCTATCGATCATATTAGCATAATATGGTTAATAATATGAATTAGATTGATAATAATAAGAGTAATAAGTATAGTATTTGTCGTTCTATCGATCATATAAGCATAATATGGCTAATAATATGAGTTAGATTTATAATAATAAGAGTAATAAGTATAGTAATTGTCGTTCTATCGATAATATAAGCATAATATGGCTAATAATATGAGTTAGATTGATAATACTAAGAGTAGTGAGTATAGTAATTCTCGTTCTATCGATCATAGAAGCATAATATGGCTAATAATATGTGTTAGATTGATAATAATAAGAGTAATGGGTATAGTAATTGTAGTTCTATCGATCATATCTGCATTATATGGCTAATAATATGAGTTAGATTGATAATAATAAGAGTAATGAGTATAGTAATTGTAGTTCTATCGATCATATCTGCATTATATGGTTAATAATATGAGTTAGATTGATAATAATAAGAGTAATAAGTATAGTAATTGTAGTTCTATTGCTCATATAAGCATAATATGGCTAATAATATGAGTTAGATTCATAATAATAAGAGTAATAAGTATAGTAATTGTCGTTCTATCGATCATTTAAGCATAATATGGCTAATAATATGAGTTAGATTGATAATAATAAGAGTAGTAAGTATAGTAAATGTCGTGCTATCGATCATATCTGCATAATATGGTTAATAATATGAGTTAGATTGATAATAGTAAGAGTAATGTGTATAGTAAATATCGTGCTATCGATCATATCTGCATAATATTGTTAATAATATGAGTTAGATTGATAATAGTAAGAGTAATGTGTATAGTAAATGTCGTGCTATCGATCATATCTGCACAATATGGTTAATAATATGAGTTAGATTGATAACAGTGAGTGTAATAAGTATAGTAATTGTCGTTCTACCGATCATATTACCATAATATGGTTAATAATATGAATTAGATTGATAATAATAAGAGTAATAAGTATAGTATTTGTCGTTCTATCGATCATATAAGCATAATATGGCTAATAATATGAGATAGATTTATAATAATCAGGGTAATAAGTATAGTAATTGTCGTTCTATCGATCATATAAGCATAATATGGCTAATAATATGAGTTAGATTGATAATAATAAGAGTAATAAGTATAGTAATTGTCGTTCTATCGATCATATCTGCATAATATGGTTAATAACATGAGTTAGATTGATAATAGTGAGTGTAATAAGTATAGTAAATGTCGTTCTATCGATCATATAATCATAATATGGGTAATAATATGAGGTAGATTGATGATAATAAGAGTAATAGGTATAGTAAATGTCGTGCTATCGATCATATCTGCATAATATGGTTAATAATATGAGTTAGATTGATAATAGTGAGTGTAATAAGTATAGTAAATGTCGTTCTATCGATCATATAAGCATAATATGGCTAATAATATGAGTTAGATTGATAATACTAAGAGTAGTGGGTATAGTAATTGTAGTTCTAGCGATCATTTAAGCATAATATGGCTAATAATATGAGTTGGATTGATAATAATAAAAGTAATAAGTATAGTAATTGTCATTCTATCGATAATATAAGCATAATATGCCTAATAATATGAGTTAGATTGATAATACTAAGAGTAGTGAGTATAGTAATTCTCGTTCTATCGATCATAGAAGCATAATATGGCTAATAATATGTGTTAGATTGATAATAATAAGAGTAATGGGTATAGTAATTGTAGTTCTATCGATCATATCTGCATTATATGGTTAATAATATGAGTTAGATTGATAATAATAAGAGTAATAAGTATAGTAATTGTCGTTCTATCGATATTATAAGCATAATATGGCTAATAATAAGAGTTAGATTGATAATAATAAGAGTAATAAGTATAGTAATTGTCGTTCTACCGATAATATAAGCATAATATGGCTAATAATATGAGTTAGATTGATAATAATAAGAGTAATAAGTATAGTAATTGTAGTTCCATTGCTCATATAAGCATAATATGGCTAATAATATGAGTTAGATTCATAATAATAAGAGTAATAAGTATAGTAATTGTCGTTCTATCGATCATTTATGCATAATATGGCTAATAATATGAGTTAGATTAATAATAATAAGAGTAGTAAGTATAGTAAATGTCGTGCTATCGATCATATCTGCATAATATGGTTAATAATATGAGTTAGATTGATAATAGTAAGAGTAATGTGTATAGTAAATGTCGTGCTATCGATCATATCTGCACAATATGGTTAATAATATGAGTTAGATTGATAACAGTGAGTGTAATAAGTATAGTAATTGTCGTTCTATCGATCATATAAGCATAATATGGCTAATAATATGAGTTAGATTTATAATAATAAGAGTAATAAGTATAGTAATTGTCGTTCTATCGATAATATAAGCATAATATGGCTAATAATATGAGTTAGATTGATAATACTAAGAGTAGTGAGTATAGTAATTCTCGTTCTATCGATAATAGAAGCATAATATGGCTAATAATATGTGTTAGATTGATAATAATAAGAGTAATGGGTATAGTAATTGTAGTTCTATCGATCATATCTGCATTATATGGTTAATAATATGAGTTAGATTGATAATAATAAGAGTAATAAGTATAGTAATTGTCGTTCTATCGATATTATAAGCATAATATGGCTAATAATAAGAGTTAGATTGATAATAATAAGAGTAATAAGTATAGTAATTGTCGTTCTATCGATCATTTAAGCATAATATGGCTAATAATATGAGTTAGATTGATAGTAATAACAGTAATAAGTATAGTAATTGTCGTTCTACCGATAATATAAGCATAATATGGCTAATAATATGAGTTACATTGATAATACTAAGAGTAGGGAGTATAGTAATTCTCGTTCTATCGATCATAGAAGCATAATATGGCTAATAATATGAGTTAGATTGATAATAATAAGAGTAATGAGTATAGTAATTGGCGTTCTATCGATCATATCTGCATAATATGGTTAATAATAAGAGTTAGATTGATAATAATAAGAGTAATAAGTATAGTAATTGTCGTTCTATCGATCATTTATGCATAATATGGCTAATAATATGAGTTAGATTAATAATAATAAGAGTAGTAAGTATAGTAAATGTCGTGCTATCGATCATATCTGCATAATATGGTTAATAATATGAGTTAGATTGATAATAGTAAGAGTAATGTGTATAGTAAATGTCGTGCTATCGATCATATCTGCATAATATGGTTAATAATATGAGTTAGATTGATAATAGTAAGAGTGATGTGTATAGTAAATGTCGTGCTATCGATCATATCTGCACAATATGGTTAATAATATGAGTTAGATTGATAACAGTGAGTGTAATAAGTATAGTAATTGTCGTTCTATCGATCATATTAGCATAATATGGTTAATAATATGAATTAGATTGATAATAATAAGAGTAATAAGTATAGTATTTGTCGTTCTATCGATCATATAAGCATAATATGGCTAATAATATGAGTTAGATTTATAATAATAAGAGTAATAAGTATAGTAATTGTCGTTCTATCGATAATATAAGCATAATATGGCTAATAATATGAGTTAGATTGATAATACTAAGAGTAGTGAGTATAGTAATTCTCGTTCTATCGATCATAGAAGCATAATATGGCTAATAATATGTGTTAGATTGATAATAATAAGAGTAATGGGTATAGTAATTGTAGTTCTATCGATCATATCTGCATTATATGGCTAATAATATGAGTTAGATTGATAATAATAAGAGTAATGAGTATAGTAATTGTAGTTCTATCGATCATATCTGCATTATATGGTTAATAATATGAGTTAGATTGATAATAATAAGAGTAATAAGTATAGTAATTGTAGTTCTATTGCTCATATAAGCATAATATGGCTAATAATATGAGTTAGATTCATAATAATAAGAGTAATAAGTATAGTAATTGTTGTTCTATCGATCATTTAAGCATAATATGGCTAATAATATGAGTTAGATTGATAATAATAACAGTAATAAGTATAGTAATTGTCGTTCTATCGATATTATAAGCATAATATGGCTAATAATATGAGTTAGATTGATAATAATAAGAGTAATAAGTATAGTAATTGTCGTTCTATCGATCATTTAAGCATAATATGGCTAATAATATGAGTTAGATTGATAGCAATAACAGTAATAAGTATAGTAATTGTCGTTCTATCGATAATATAAGCATAATATGGCTAATAATATGAGTTAGATTGATAATACTAAGAGTAGTGGGTATAGTAATTGTAGTTCTAGCGATCATTTAAGCATAATATGGCTAATAATATGAGTTGGATTGATAATAATAAAAGTAATAAGTATAGTAATTGTCATTCTATCGATAATATAAGCATAATATGGCTAATAATATGAGTTAGATTGATAATACTAAGAGTAGTGAGTATAGTAATTCTCGTTCTATCGATCATAGAAGCATAATATGGCTAATAATATGTGTTAGATTGATAATAATAAGAGTAATGGGTATAGTAATTGTAGTTCTATCGATCATATCTGCATTATATGGTTAATAATATGAGTTAGATTGATAATAATAAGAGTAATAAGTATAGTAATTGTCGTTCTATCGATATTATAAGCATAATATGGCTAATAATAAGAGTTAGATTGATAATAATAAGAGTAATAAGTATAGTAATTGTCGTTCTACCGATAATATAAGCATAATATGGCTAATAATATGAGTTAGATTGATAATACTAAGAGTAGGGAGTATAGTAATTCTCGTTCTATCGATCATAGAAGCATAATATGGCTAATAATATGAGTTAGATTGATAATAATAAGAGTAATAAGTATAGTAATTGTAGTTCCATTGCTCATATAAGCATAATATGGCTAATAATATGAGTTAGATTCATAATAATAAGAGTAATAAGTATAGTAATTGTCGTTCTATCGATCATTTATGCATAATATGGCTAATAATATGAGTTAGATTAATAATAATAAGAGTAGTAAGTATAGTAAATGTCGTGCTATCGATCATATCTGCATAATATGGTTAATAATATGAGTTAGATTGATAATAGAAAGAGTAATGTGTATAGTAAATGTCGTGCTATCGATCATATCTGCATAATATGGTTAATAATATGAGTTAGATTGATAATAGTAAGAGTAGTGTGTATAGTAAATGTCGTGCTATCGATCATATCTGCACAATATGGTTAATAATATGAGTTAGATTGATAACAGTGAGTGTAATAAGTATAGTAATTGTCGTTCTATCGATCATATAAGCATAATATGGCTAATAATATGAGTTAGATTTATAATAATAAGAGTAATAAGTATAGTAATTGTCGTTCTATCGATAATATAAGCATAATATGGCTAATAATATGAGTTAGAATGATAATACTAAGAGTAGTGAGTATAGTAATTCTCGTTCTATCGATCATAGAAGCATAATATGGCTAATAATATGTGTTAGATTGATAATAATAAGAGTAATGGGTATAGTAATTGTAGTTCTATCGATCATATCTGCATTATATGGTTAATAATATGAGTTAGATTGATAATAATAAGAGTAATAAGTATAGTAATTGTCGTTCTATCGATATTATAAGCATAATATGGCTAATAATAAGAGTTAGATTGATAATAATAAGAGTAATAAGTATAGTAATTGTCGTTCTATCGATCATTTAAGCATAATATGGCTAATAATATGAGTTAGATTGATAGTAATAACAGTAATAAGTATAGTAATTGTCGTTCTACCGATAATATAAGCATAATATGGCTAATAATATGAGTTAGATTGATAATACTAAGAGTAGGGAGTATAGTAATTCTCGTTCTATCGATCATAGAAGCATAATATGGCTAATAATATGAGTTAGATTGATAATAATAAGAGTAATGAGTATAGTAATTGGCGTTCTATCGATCATATCTGCATAATATGGTTAATAATAAGAGTTAGATTGATAATAATAAGAGTAATAAGTATAGTAATTGTCGTTCTATCGATCATTTATGCATAATATGGCTAATAATATGAGTTAGATTGATAATAATAAGAGTAGTAAGTATAGTAAATGTCGTACTATCGATCATATCTGCATAATATGGTTAATAATATGAGTTAGATTGATAATAGTAAGAGTAATGTGTATAGTAAATGTCGTGCTATCGATCATACCTGCACAATATGGTTAATAATATGAGTTAGATTGATAACAGTGAGTGTAATAAGTATAGTAATTGTTGTTCTATCGATCATATTAGCATAATATGGTTAATAATATGAATTAGATTGATAATAATAAGAGTAATAAGTATAGTACTTGTCGTTCTATCGATCATATAAGCATAATATGGCAAATAATATGAGTTAGATTTATAATAATAAGAGTAATAAGTATAGTAATTGTCGTTCTATCGATAATATAAGCATAATATGGCTAATAATAAGAGTTAGATTGAAAATAATAAGAGTAATAAGTATAGTAATTGTCGTTCTATCGATCATTTAAGCATAATATGGCTAATAATATGAGTTAGATTGATAATACTAAGAGTGGTGAGTATAGTAATTGGAGTTCTATCGATCATTTAAGCATAATATGGCTAATAATGTGAGTTGGATTGATAATAATAAAAGTAATAAGTATAGTAATTGTCGTTCTATCGATCATTTAAGCATAATATGGCTAATAATATGAGTTAGATTGATAGTAATAACAGTAATAAGTATAGTAATTGTCGTTCTATCGATAATATAAGCATAATATGGCTAATAATATGAGTTAGATTGATAATAATAAGAGTAATAAGTATAGTAATTGTCGTCCTACCGATCATTTAAGCATAATATGGCTAATAATATGAGTTAGATTGATAATAATAAGAGTAGTAAGTATAGTAAATGTCGTGCTATCGATCATATCTGCATAATATGGTTAATAACATGAGTTAGATTGATAATAGTAAGAGTAATGTGTATAGTAAATGTCGTGCTATCGATCATATCTGCATAATATGGTTAATAATATGAGTTAGATTGATAATAGTAAGAGTAATGTGTATAGTAAATGTCGTGCTATCGATCATATCTGCACAATATGGTTAATAATATGAGTTAGATTGATAACAGTGAGTGTAATAAGTATAGTAATTGTCGTTCTATCGATCATATAAGCATAATATGGCTAATAATATGAGTTAGATTTATAATAATAAGAGTAATAAGTATAGTAATTGTCGTTCTATCGATAATATAAGCATAATATGGCTAATAATATGAGTTAAAATGATAATACTAAGAGTAGTGAGTATAGTAATTCTCGTTCTATCGATCATAGAAGCATAATATGGCTAATAATATGTGTTAGATTGATAATAATAAGAGTAATGGGTATAGTAATTGTAGTTCTATCGATCATATCTGCATTATATGGTTAATAATATGAGTTAGATTGATAATAATAAGAGTAATAAGTATAGTAATTGTCGTTCTATCGATATTATAAGCATAATATGGCTAATAATAAGAGTTAGATTGATAATAATAAGAGTAATAAGTATAGTAATTGTCGTTCTATCGATCATTTAAGCATAATATGGCTAATAATATGAGTTAGATTGATAGTAATAACAGTAATAAGTATAGTAATTGTCGTTCTACCGATAATATAAGCATAATATGGCTAATAATATGAGTTAGATTGATAATACTAAGAGTAGGGAGTATAGTAATTCTCGTTCTATCGATCATAGAAGCATAATATGGCTAATAATATGAGTTAGATTGATAATAATAAGAGTAATAAGTATAGTAATTGTAGTTCCATTGCTCATATAAGCATAATATGGCTAATAATATGAGTTAGATTCATAATAATAAGAGTAATAAGTATAGTAATTGTCGTTCTATCGATCATTTATGCATAATATGGCTAATAATATGAGTTAGATTAATAATAATAAGAGTAGTAAGTATAGTAAATGTCGTGCTATCGATCATATCTGCATAATATGGTTAATAATATGAGTTAGATTGATAATAGTAAGAGTAATGTGTATAGTAAATGTCGTGCTATCGATCATATCTGCATAATATGGTTAATAATATGAGTTAGATTGATAATAGTAAGAGTAATGTGTATAGTAAATGTCGTGCTATCGATCATATCTGCACAATATGGTTAATAATATGAGTTAGATTGATAACAGTGAGTGTAATAAGTATAGTAATTGTCGTTCTATCGATCATATAAGCATAATATGGCTAATAATATGAGTTAGATTTATAATAATAAGAGTAATAAGTATAGTAATTGTCGTTCTATCGATAATATAAGCATAATATGGCTAATAATATGAGTTAGATTGATAATACTAAGAGTAGTGAGTATAGTAATTCTCGTTCTATCGATCATAGAAGCATAATATGGCTAATAATATGTGTTAGATTGATAATAATAAGAGTAATGGGTATAGTAATTGTAGTTCTATCGATCATATCTGCATTATATGGTTAATAATATGAGTTAGATTGATAATAATAAGAGTAATAAGTATAGTAATTGTCGTTCTATCGATATTATAAGCATAATATGGCTAATAATAAGAGTTAGATTGATAATAATAAGAGTAATAAGTATAGTAATTGTCGTTCTATCGATCATTTAAGCATAATATGGCTAATAATATGAGTTAGATTGATAGTAATAACAGTAATAAGTATAGTAATTGTCGTTCTACCGATAATGTAAGCATAATATGGCTAATAATATGAGTTACATTGATAATACTAAGAGTAGGGAGTATAGTAATTCTCGTTCTATCGATCATAGAAGCATAATATGGCTAATAATATGAGTTAGATTGATAATAATAAGAGTAATGAGTATAGTAATTGGCGTTCTATCGATCATATCTGCATAATATGGTTAATAATAAGAGTTAGATTGATAATAATAAGAGTAATAAGTATAGTAATTGTCGTTCTATCGATCATTTATGCATAATATGGCTAATAATATGAGTTAGATTAATAATAATAAGAGTAGTAAGTATAGTAAATGTCGTGCTATCGATCATATCTGCATAATATGGTTAATAATATGAGTTAGATTGATAATAGTAAGAGTAATGTGTATAGTAAATGTCGTGCTATCGATCATATCTGCATAATATGGTTAATAATATGAGTTAGATTGATAATAGTAAGAGTGATGTGTATAGTAAATGTCGTGCTATCGATCATATCTGCACAATATGGTTAATAATATGAGTTAGATTGATAACAGTGAGTGTAATAAGTATAGTAATTGTCGTTCTATCGATCATATTAGCATAATATGGTTAATAATATGAATTAGATTGATAATAATAAGAGTAATAAGTATAGTATTTGTCGTTCTATCGATCATATAAGCATAATATGGCTAATAATATGAGTTAGATTTATAATAATAAGAGTAATAAGTATAGTAATTGTCGTTCTATCGATAATATAAGCATAATATGGCTAATAATATGAGTTAGATTGATAATACTAAGAGTAGTGAGTATAGTAATTCTCGTTCTATCGATCATAGAAGCATAGTATGGCTAATAATATGTGTTAGATTGATAATAATAAGAGTAATGGGTATAGTAATTGTAGTTCTATCGATCATATCTGCATTATATGGCTAATAATATGAGTTAGATTGATAATAATAAGAGTAATGAGTATAGTAATTGTAGTTCTATCGATCATATCTGCATTATATGGTTAATAATATGAGTTAGATTGATAATAATAAGAGTAATAAGTATAGTAATTGTAGTTCTATTGCTCATATAAGCATAATATGGCTAATAATATGAGTTAGATTCATAATAATAAGAGTAATAAGTATAGTAATTGTCGTTCTATCGATCATTTAAGCATAATATGGCTAATAATATGAGTTAGATTGATAATAGTAAGAGTAATGTGTATAGTAAATGTCGTGCTATCGATCATATCTGCACAATATGGTTAATAATATGAGTTAGATTGATAACAGTGAGTGTAATAAGTATAGTAATTGTCGTTCTACCGATCATATTACCATAATATGGTTAATAATATGAATTAGATTGATAATAATAAGAGTAATAAGTATAGTATTTGTCGTTCTATCGATCATATAAGCATAATATGGCTAATAATATGAGATAGATTTATAATAATCAGGGTAATAAGTATAGTAATTGTCGTTCTATCGATCATATAAGCATAATATGGCTAATAATATGAGTTAGATTGATAATAATAAGAGTAATAAGTATAGTAATTGTCGTTCTATCGATCATATCTGCATAATATGGTTAATAACATGAGTTAGATTGATAATAGTGAGTGTAATAAGTATAGTAAATGTCGTTCTATCGATCATATAATCATAATATGGGTAATAATATGAGGTAGATTGATGATAATAAGAGTAATAGGTATAGTAAATGTCGTGCTATCGATCATATCTGCATAATATGGTTAATAATATGAGTTAGATTGATAATAGTGAGTGTAATAAGTATAGTAAATGTCGTTCTATCGATCATATAAGCATAATATGGCTAATAATATGAGTTAGATTGATAATACTAAGAGTAGTGGGTATAGTAATTGTAGTTCTAGCGATCATTTAAGCATAATATGGCTAATAATATGAGTTGGATTGATAATAATAAAAGTAATAAGTATAGTAATTGTCATTCTATCGATAATATAAGCCTAATATGGCTAATAATATGAGTTAGATTGATAATACTAAGAGTAGTGAGTATAGTAATTCTCGTTCTATCGATCATAGAAGCATAATATGGCTAATAATATGTGTTAGATTGATAATAATAAGAGTAATGGGTATAGTAATTGTAGTTCTATCGATCATATCTGCATTATATGGTTAATAATATGAGTTAGATTGATAATAATAAGAGTAATAAGTATAGTAATTGTCGTTCTATCGATATTATAAGCATAATATGGCTAATAATAAGAGTTAGATTGATAATAATAAGAGTAATAAGTATAGTAATTGTCGTTCTACCGATAATATAAGCATAATATGGCTAATAATATGAGTTAGATTGATAATACTAAGAGTAGGGAGTATAGTAATTCTCGTTCTATCGATCATAGAAGCATAATATGGCTAATAATATGAGTTAGATTGATAATAATAAGAGTAATAAGTATAGTAATTGTAGTTCCATTGCTCATATAAGCATAATATGGCTAATAATATGAGTTAGATTCATAATAATAAGAGTAATAAGTATAGTAATTGTCGTTCTATCGATCATTTATGCATAATATGGCTAATAATATGAGTTAGATTAATAATAATAAGAGTAGTAAGTATAGTAAATGTCGTGCTATCGATCATATCTGCATAATATGGTTAATAATATGAGTTAGATTTATAATAATAAGAGTAATAAGTATAGTAATTGTCGTTCTATCGATAATATAAGCATAATATGGCTAATAATATGAGTTAGATTGATAATACTAAGAGTAGTGAGTATAGTAATTCTCGTTCTATCGATCATAGAAGCATAATATGGCTAATAATATGTGTTAGATTGATAATAATAAGAGTAATGGGTATAGTAATTGTAGTTCTATCGATCATATCTGCATTATATGGTTAATAATATGAGTTAGATTGATAATAATAAGAGTAATAAGTATAGTAATTGTCGTTCTAACGATATTATAAGCATAATATGGCTAATAATAAGAGTTAGATTGATAATAATAAGAGTAATAAGTATAGTAATTGTCGTTCTATCGATCATTTAAGCATAATATGGCTAATAATATGAGTTAGATTGATAGTAATAACAGTAATAAGTATAGTAATTGTCGTTCTACCGATAATATAAGCATAATATGGCTAATAATATGAGTTAGATTGATAATACTAAGAGTAGGGAGTATAGTAATTCTCGTTCTATCGATCATAGAAGCATAATATGGCTAATAATATGAGTTAGATTGATAATAATAAGAGTAATGAGTATAGTAATTGGCGTTCTATCGATCATATCTGCATAATATGGTTAATAATAAGAGTTAGATTGATAATAATAAGAGTAATAAGTATAGTAATTGTCGTTCTATCGATCATTTATGCATAATATGGCTAATAATATGAGTTAGATTAATAATAATAAGAGTAGTAAGTA
The DNA here is from genome assembly GCF_050947335.1 of Megachile rotundata. NCBI lineage: Eukaryota > Metazoa > Arthropoda > Insecta > Hymenoptera > Megachilidae > Megachile > Megachile rotundata. The sequence goes on along the minus strand of NW_027473478.1, from coordinate 32,538 downwards.
TAGTAAATGTCGTGCTATCGATCATATCTGCATAATATGGTTAATAATATGAGTTAGATTGATAATAGTAAGAGTAATGTGAATAGTAAATGTCGTGCTATCGATCATATCTGCATAATATGGTTAATAATATGAGTTAGATTGATAATAGTAAGAGTGATGTGTATAGTAAATGTCGTGCTATCGATCATATCTGCACAATATGGTTAATAATATGAGTTAGATTTATAACAGTGAGTGTAATAAGTATAGTAATTGTCGTTCTATCGATCATATTAGCATAATATGGTTAATAATATGAATTAGATTGATAATAATAAGAGTAATAAGTATAGTATTTGTCGTTCTATCGATCATATAAGCATAATATGGCTAATAATATGAGTTAGATTTATAATAATAAGAGTAATAAGTATAGTAATTGTCGTTCTATCGATAATATAAGCATAATATGGCTAATAATATGAGTTAGATTGATAATACTAAGAGTAGTGAGTATAGTAATTCTCGTTCTATCGATCATAGAAGCATAATATGGCTAATAATATGTGTTAGATTGATAATAAAAAGAGTAATGGGTATAGTAATTGTAGTTCTATCGATCATATCTGCATTATATGGCTAATAATATGAGTTAGATTGATAATAATAAGAGTAATGAGTATAGTAATTGTAGTTCTATCGATCATATCTGCATTATGTGGTTAATAATATGAGTTAGATTGATAATAATAAGAGTAATAAGTATAGTAATTGTAGTTCTATTGCTCATATAAGCATAATATGGCTAATAATATGAGTTAGATTCATAATAATAAGAGTAATAAGTATAGTAATTGTCGTTCTATCGATCATTTAAGCATAATATGGCTAATAATATGAGTTAGATTGATAATAATAAGAGTAGTAAGTATAGTAAATGTCGTGCTATCGATCATATCTGCATAATATGGTTAATAATATGAGTTAGATTGATAATAGTAAGAGTAATGTGTATAGTAAATATCGTGCTATCGATCATATCTGCATAATATTGTTAATAATATGAGTTAGATTGATAATAGTAAGAGTAATGTGTATAGTAAATGTCGTGCTATCGATCATATCTGCACAATATGGTTAATAATATGAGTTAGATTGATAACAGTGAGTGTAATAAGTATAGTAATTGTCGTTCTACCGATCATATTACCATAATATGGTTAATAATATGAATTAGATTGATAATAATAAGAGTAATAAGTATAGTATTTGTCGTTCTATCGATCATATAAGCATAATATGGCTAATAATATGAGATAGATTTATAATAATCAGGGTAATAAGTATAGTAATTGTCGTTCTATCGATCATATAAGCATAATATGGCTAATAATATGAGTTAGATTGATAATAATAAGACTAATAAGTATAGTAATTGTCGTTCTATCGATCATATCTGCATAATATGGTTAATAACATGAGTTAGATTGATAATAGTGAGTGTAATAAGTATAGTAAATGTCGTTCTATCGATCATATAATCATAATATGGGTAATAATATGAGGTAGATTGATGATAATAAGAGTAATAAGTATAGTAAATGTCGTGCTATCGATCATATCTGCATAATATGGTTAATAATATGAGTTAGATTCATAATAATAAGAGTAATAAGTATAGTAAATGTCGTTCTGTCGATCATATAAGCATAATATGGCTAATAATAAGAGTTACATTGATAATAATAAGAGTAATGAGTATAGTAATTGTAGTTCTTACGATCATATCTGCATAATATGGTTAATAATATGAGTTAGATTCATAATAATAAGAGTAATAAGTATAGTAATTGTCGTTCTATCGATCATATCTGCATAATATGGTTAATAATATGAGTTAGATTCATAATAATAAGAGTAATAAGTATAGTAAATGTCGTTCTGTCGATCATATAATCATAATATGGGTAATAATATGAGTTGGATTGATAATAATAAGAGTAATGTGTATAATAATTGTCGTTCTATCGATCATTTAAGCGTAATATGGCTAATAATATGAGTTAGATTGATGATAATAAGAGTAATAAGTATAGTAAATGTCGTGCTATCGATCATATCTGCATAATATGGTTAATAATATGAGTTATATTGATAATAGTGAGTGTAATAAGTATAGTAATTGTCGTTCTGTCGATCATATAAGCATAATATGGCTAATAATATGAGTTAGATTGATAATAATAAAAGTAATGAGTATAGTAATTGTCGTTCTATCCATCATATCTGCATAATATGGTTAATAATATGAGTTAGATTCATAATAATAAGAGTAATAAGTATAGTAATTGTCGTTCTATCGATAATATAAGCTTAATATGGCCAATAATATGAGTTAGATTGATAATACTCAGAGTAGTGAGTATAGTAATTCTCGTTCTATCGATAATATAAGCATAATATGGCTAATAATATGAGTTAGATTGATAATAATAAGAGTAATGAGTATAGTAATTGTCGTTCTATCGATCATATAAGCATAATATGGCTAATAATATGAGTTAGATTGATAATACTAAGAGTAGTGAGTATAGTAATTGTAGTTCTAGCGATCATTTAAGCATAATATGGCTAATAATATGAGTTGGATTGATAACAATAAAAGTAATAAGTATAGTAATTGTCGTTCTATCGATAATATAAGCATAATATGGCTAATAATATGAGTTAGATTGATAATACTAAGAGTAGTGAGTATAGTAATTCTCGTTCTATCGATCATAGAAGCATAATTTGGCTAATAATATGAGTTAGATTGATAATAATGAGAGTAATAAGTATAGTAATTGTCGTACTCTATCGATCATTTATGCATAATATGGCTAATAATATGAGTTAGATTGATAATAATAAGAGTAGTAAGTATAGTAAATGTCGTACTATCGATCATATCTGCATAATATGGTTAATAATATGAGTTAGATTGATAATAGTAAGAGTAATGTGTATAGTAAATGTCGTGCTATCGATCATATCTGCATAATATGGTTAATAATATGAGTTAGATTGATAATAGTAAGAGTAATGTGTATAGTAAATGTCGTGCTATCGATCATACCTGCACAATATGGTTAATAATATGAGTTAGATTGATAACAGTGAGTGTAATAAGTATAGTAATTGTTGTTCTATCGATCATATTAGCATAATATGGTTAATAATATGAATTAGATTGATAATAATAAGAGTAATAAGTATAGTACTTGTCGTTCTATCGATCATATAAGCATAATATGGCAAATAATATGAGTTAGATTTATAATAATAAGAGTAATAAGTATAGTAATTGTCGTTCTATCGATAATATAAGCATAATATGGCTAATAATAAGAGTTAGATTGAAAATAATAAGAGTAATAAGTATAGTAATTGTCGTTCTATCGATCATTTAAGCATAATATGGCTAATAATATGAGTTAGATTGATAATACTGAGAGTGGTGAGTATAGTAATTGGAGTTCTATCGATCATTTAAGCATAATATGGCTAATAATGTGAGTTGGATTGATAATAATAAAAGGAATAAGTATAGTAATTGTCGTTCTATCGATCATTTAAGCATAATATGGCTAATAATATGAGTTAGATTGATAGTAATAACAGTAATAAGTATAGTAATTGTCGTTCTATAGATAATATAAGCATAATATGGCTAATAATATGAGTTAGATTGATAATAATAAGAGTAATAAGTATAGTAATTGTCGTCCTACCGATCATTTAAGCATAATATGGCTAATAATATGAGTTAGATTGATAATACTAAGAGTAGTGAGTATAGTAATTGTAGTTCTATCGATCATTTAAGCATAATATGGCTAATAATATGAGTTAGATTGATAATAATAACAGTAATAAGTATAGTAATTGTCGTTCTATCGATATTATAAGCATAATATGGCTAATAATATGAGTTAGATTGATAATAACAAGAGTAATGAGTATAGTAATTGTAGTTCTATCTATCATATCTACATAATATGGTTAATAATCTGAGTTAGATTCATAATAATAAGAGTAATATGTATAGTAATTGTCGTACTAGCGATCATTTAAGCATAATATGGTTAATAATATGAGTTAGATTGATAATAATAAGAGTAATAAGTATAGTAATTGTCGTTCTATCGATCATATAAGCATAATATGGCTAATAATACGAGTTAGATTGATAATAATAAGAGTAATAAGTATAGTAATTGTCGTTCTATCGATCATTTAAGCATAATATGGCTAATAATATGAGTTAGATTGATAGCAATAACAGTAATAAGTATAGTAATTGTCGTTCTATCGATAATATAAGCATAATATGGCTAATAATATGAGTTAGATTGATAATACTAAGAGTAGTGGGTATAGTAATTGTAGTTCTAGCGATCATTTAAGCATAATATGGCTAATAATATGAGTTGGATTGATAATAATAAAAGTAATAAGTATAGTAATTGTCATTCTATCGATAATATAAGCATAATATGGCTAATAATATGAGTTAGATTGATAATACTAAGAGTAGTGAGTATAGTAATTCTCGTTCTATCGATCATAGAAGCATAATATGGCTAATAATATGTGTTAGATTGATAATAATAAGAGTAATGGGTATAGTAATTGTAGTTCTATCGATCATATCTGCATTATATGGTTAATAATATGAGTTAGATTGATAATAATAAGAGTAATAAGTATAGTAATTGTCGTTCTATCGATATTATAAGCATAATATGGCTAATAATAAGAGTTAGATTGATAATAATAAGAGTAATAAGTATAGTAATTGTCGTTCTACCGATAATATAAGCATAATATGGCTAATAATATGAGTTAGATTGATAATACTAAGAGTAGGGAGTATAGTAATTCTCGTTCTATCGATCATAGAAGCATAATATGGCTAATAATATGAGTTAGATTCATAATAATAAGAGTAATAAGTATAGTAATTGTCGTTCTATCGATCATTTATGCATAATATGGCTAATAATATGAGTTAGATTAATAATAATAAGAGTAGTAAGTATAGTAAATGTCGTGCTATCGATCATATCTGCATAATATGGTTAATAATATGAGTTAGATTGATAATAGTAAGAGTAATGTGTATAGTAAATGTCGTGCTATCGATCATATCTGCACAATATGGTTAATAATATGAGTTAGATTGATAACAGTGAGTGTAATAAGTATAGTAATTGTCGTTCTACCGATCATATTACCATAATATGGTTAATAATATGAATTAGATTGATAATAATAAGAGTAATAAGTATAGTATTTGTCGTTCTATCGATCATATAAGCATAATATGGCTAATAATATGAGATAGATTTATAATAATCAGGGTAATAAGTATAGTAATTGTCGTTCTATCGATCATATAAGCATAATATGGCTAATAATATGAGTTAGATTGATAATAATAAGAGTAATAAGTATAGTAATTGTCGTTCTATCGATCATATCTGCATAATATGGTTAATAACATGAGTTAGATTGATAATAGTGAGTGTAATAAGTATAGTAAATGTCGTTCTATCGATCATATAATCATAATATGGGTAATAATATGAGGTAGATTGATGATAATAAGAGTAATAAGTATAGTAAATGTCGTGCTATCGATCATATCTGCATAATATGGTTAATAATATGAGTTAGATTGATAATAGTGAGTGTAATAAGTATAGTAAATGTCGTTCTATCGATCATATAAGCATAATATGGCTAATAATAAGAGTTACATTGATAATAATAAGAGTAATGAGTATAGTAATTGTAGTTCTTACGATCATATCTGCATAATATGGTTAATAATATGAGTTAGGTTCATAATAATAAGAGTAATAAGTATAGTAATTGTCGTTCTATCGATCATATCTGCATAATATGGTTAATAATATGTGTTAGATTCATAATAATAAGAGTAATAAGTATAGTAAATGTCGTTCTGTCGATCATATAATCATAATATGGGTAATAATATGAGTTGGATTGATAATAATAAGAGTAATGTGTATAATAATTGTCGTTCTATCGATCATTTAAGCGTAATATGGCTAATAATATGAGTTAGATTGATGATAATAAGAGTAATAAGTATAGTAAATGTCGTGCTATCGATCATATCTGCATAATATGGTTAATAATATGAGTTATATTGATAATAGTGAGTGTAATAAGTATAGTAATTGTCGTTCTGTCGATCATATAAGCATAATATGGCTAATAATATGAGTTAGATTGATAATAATAAAAGTAATGAGTATAGTAATTGTCGTTCTATCCATCATATCTGCATAATATGGTTAATAATATGAGTTAGATTCATAATAATAAGAGTAATAAGTATAGTAATTGTCGTTCTATCGATAATATAAGCTTAATATGGCTAATAATATGAGTTAGATTGATAATACTCAGAGTAGTGAGTATAGTAATTCTCGTTCTATCGATAATATAAGCATAATATGGCTAATAATATGAGTTAGATTGATAATAATAAGAGTAATGAGTATAGTAATTGTCGTTCTATCGATCATATAAGCATAATATGGCTAATAATATGAGTTAGATTGATAATACTAAGAGTAGTGAGTATAGTAATTGTAGTTCTAGCGATCATTTAAGCATAATATGGCTAATAATATGAGTTGGATTGATAACAATAAAAGTAATAAGTATAGTAATTGTCGTTCTATCGATAATATAAGCATAATATGGCTAATAATATGAGTTAGATTGATAATACTAAGAGTAGTGAGTATAGTAATTCTCGTTCTATCGATCATAGAAGCATAATTTGGCTAATAATATGAGTTAGATTGATAATAATGAGAGTAATAAGTATAGTGATTGTCGTACTCTATCGATCATTTATGCATAATATGGCTAATAATATGAGTTAGATTGATAATAATAAGAGTAGTAAGTATAGTAAATGTCGTACTATCGATCATATCTGCATAATATGGTTAATAATATGAGTTAGATTGATAATAGTAAGAGTAATGTGTATAGTAAATGTCGTGCTATCGATCATATCTGCATAATATAGTTAATAATATGAGTTAGATTGATAATAGTAAGAGTAATGTGTATAGTAAATGTCGTGCTATCGATCATACCTGCACAATATGGTTAATAATATGAGTTAGATTGATAACAGTGAGTGTAATAAGTATAGTAATTGTTGTTCTATCGATCATATTAGCATAATATGGTTAATAATATGAATTAGATTGATAATAATAAGAGTAATAAGTATAGTACTTGTCGTTCTATCGATCATATAAGCATAATATGGCAAATAATATGAGTTAGATTTATAATAATAAGAGTAATAAGTATAGTAATTGTCGTTCTATCGATAAGATAAGCATAATATGGCTAATAATAAGAGTTAGATTGAAAATAATAAGAGTAATAAGTATAGTAATTGTCGTTCTATCGATCATTTAAGCATAATATGGCTAATAATATGAGTTAGATTGATAATACTAAGAGTGGTGAGTATAATAATTGGAGTTCTATCGATCATTTAAGCATAATATGGCTAATAATGTGAGTTGGATTGATAATAATAAAAGTAATAAGTATAGTAATTGTCGTTCTATCGATCATTTAAGCATAATATGGCTAATAATATGAGTTAGATTGATAGTAATAACAGTAATAAGTATAGTAATTGTCGTTCTATCGATAATATAAGCATAATATGGCTAATAATATGAGTTAGATTGATAATAATAAGAGTAATAAGTATAGTAATTGTCGTCCTACCGATCATTTAAGCATAATATGGCTAATAATATGAGTTAGATTGATAATACTAAGAGTAGTGAGTATAGTAATTCTCGTTCTATCGATCATAGAAGCATAATATGGCTAATAATATGTGTTAGATTGATAATAATAAGAGTAATGGGTATAGTAATTGTAGTTCTATCGATCATATCTGCATTATATGGCTAATAATATGAGTTAGATTGATAATAACAAGAGTAATGAGTATAGTAATTGTAGTTCTATCTATCATATCTACATAATATGGTTAATAATCTGAGTTAGATTCATAATAATAAGAGTAATATGTATAGTAATTGTCGTACTAGCGATCATTTAAGCATAATATGGCTAATAATATGAGTTAGATTGATAATACTAAGAGTAGTGAGTATAGTAATTCTCGTTCTATCGATCATAGAAGCATAATATGGCTAATAATATGTGTTAGATTGATAATAATAAGAGTAATGGGTATAGTAATTGTAGTTCTATCGATCATATCTGCATTATATGGCTAATAATATGAGTTAGATTGATAATAATAAGAGTAATGAGTATAGTAATTGTAGTTCTATCGATCATATCTGCATTATATGGTTAATAATATGAGTTAGATTGATAATAATAAGAGTAATAAGTATAGTAATTGTAGTTCTATTGCTCATATAAGCATAATATGGCTAATAATATGAGTTAGATTCATAATAATAAGAGTAATAAGTATAGTAATTGTCGTTCTATCGATCATTTAAGCATAATATGGCTAATAATATGAGTTAGATTGATAATAATAAGAGTAGTAAGTATAGTAAATGTCGTGCTATCGATCATATCTGCATAATATGGTTAATAATATGAGTTAGATTGATAATAGTAAGAGTAATGTGTATAGTAAATATCGTGCTATCGATCATATCTGCATAATATTGTTAATAATATGAGTTAGATTGATAATAGTAAGAGTAATGTGTATAGTAAATGTCGTGCTATCGATCATATCTGCACAATATGGTTAATAATATGAGTTAGATTGATAACAGTGAGTGTAATAAGTATAGTAATTGTCGTTCTACCGATCATATTACCATAATATGGTTAATAATATGAATTAGATTGATAATAATAAGAGTAATAAGTATAGTATTTGTCGTTCTATCGATCATATAAGCATAATATGGCTAATAATATGAGATAGATTTATAATAATCAGGGTAATAAGTATAGTAATTGTCGTTCGATCGATCATATAAGCATAATATGGCTAATAATATGAGTTAGATTGATAATAATAAGAGTAATAAGTATAGTAATTGTCGTTCTATCGATCATATCTGCATAATATGGTTAATAACATGAGTTAGATTGATAATAGTGAGTGTAATAAGTATAGTAAATGTCGTTCTATCGATCATATAATCATAATATGGGTAATAATATGAGGTAGATTGATGATAATAAGAGTAATAAGTATAGTAAATGTCGTGCTATCGATCATATCTGCATAATATGGTTAATAATATGAGTTAGATTGATAATAGTGAGTGTAATAAGTATAGTAAATGTCGTTCTATCGATCATATAAGCATAATATGGCTAATAATAAGAGTTACATTGATAATAATAAGAGTAATGAGTATAGTAATTGTAGTTCTTACGATCATATCTGCATAATATGGTTAATAATATGAGTTAGGTTCATAATAATAAGAGTAATAAGTATAGTAATTGTCGTTCTATCGATCATATCTGCATAATATGGTTAATAATATGAGTTAGATTCATAATAATAAGAGTAATAAGTATAGCAAAATGTCGTTCTGTCGATCATATAATCATAATATGGGTAATAATATGAGTTGGATTGATAATAATAAGAGTAATGTGTATAATAATTGTCGTTCTATCGATCATTTAAGCGTAATATGGCTAATAATATGAGTTAGATTGATGATAATAAGAGTAATAAGTATAGTAAATGTCGTGCTATCGATCATATCTGCATAATATGGTTAATAATATGAGTTATATTGATAATAGTGAGTGTAATAAGTATAGTAATTGTCGTTCTGTCGATCATATAAGCATAATATGGCTAATAATATGAGTTAGATTGATAATAATAAAAGTAATGAGTATAGTAATTGTCGTTCTATCCATCATATCTGCATAAAATGGTTAATAATATGAGTTAGATTCATAATAATAAGAGTAATAAGTATAGTAATTGTCGTTCTATCGATAATATAAGCTTAATATGGCTAATAATATGAGTTAGATTGATAATACTCAGAGTAGTGAGTATAGTAATTCTCGTTCTATCGATAATATAAGCATAATATGGCTAATAATATGAGTTAGATTGATAATAATAAGAGTAATGAGTATAGTAATTGTCGTTCTATCGATCATATAAGCATAATATGGCTAATAATATGAGTTAGATTGATAATACTAAGAGTAGTGAGTATAGTAATTGTAGTTCTAGGGATCATTTAAGCATAATATGGCTAATAATATGAGTTGGATTGATAACAATAAAAGTAATAAGTATAGTAATTGTCGTTCTATCGATAATATAAGCATAATATGGCTAATAATATGAGTTAGATTGATAATACTAAGAGTAGTGAGTATAGTAATTCTCGTTCTATCGATCATAGAAGCATAATTTGGCTAATAATATGAGTTAGATTGATAATAATGAGAGTAATAAGTATAGTAATTGTCGTACTCTATCGATCATTTATGCATAATATGGCTAATAATATGAGTTAGATTGATAATAATAAGAGTAGTAAGTATAGTAAATGTCGTACTATCGATCATATCTGCATAATATGGTTAATAATATGAGTTAGATTGATAATAGTAAGAGTAATGTGTATAGTAAATGTCGTGCTATCGATCATATCTGCATAATATGGTTAATAATATGAGTTAGATTGATAATAGTAAGAGTAATGTGTATAGTAAATGTCGTGCTATCGATCATACCTGCACAATATGGTTAATAATATGAGTTAGATTGATAACAGTGAGTGTAATAAGTATAGTAATTGTTGTTCTATCGATCATATTAGCATAATATGGTTAATAATATGAATTAGATTGATAATAATAAGAGTAATAAGTATAGTACTTGTCGTTCTATCGATCATATAAGCATAATATGGCAAATAATATGAGTTAGATTTATAATAATAAGAGTAATAAGTATAGTAATTGTCGTTCTATCGATAATATAAGCATAATATGGCTAATAATAAGAGTTAGATTGAAAATAATAAGAGTAATAAGTATAGTAATTGTCGTTCTATCGATCATTTAAGCATAATATGGCTAATAATATGAGTTAGATTGATAATACTAAGAGTGGTGAGTATAGTAATTGGAGTTCTATCGATCATTTAAGCATAATATGGCTAATAATGTGAGTTGGATTGATAATAATAAAAGTAATAAGTATAGTAATTGTCGTTCTATCGATCATTTAAGCATAATATGGCTAATAATATGAGTTAGATTGATAGTAATAACAGTAATAAGTATAGTAATTGTCGTTCTATCGATAATATAAGCATAATATGGCTAATAATATGAGTTAGATTGATAATAATAAGAGTAATAAGTATAGTAATTGTCGTCCTACCGATCATTTAAGCATAATATGGCTAATAATATGAGTTAGATTGATAATACTAAGAGTAGTGAGTATAGTAATTGTAGTTCTATCGATCATTTAAGCATAATATGGCTAATAATATGAGTTAGATTGATAATAATAACAGTAATAAGTATAGTAATTGTCGTTCTATCGATATTATAAGCATAATATGGCTAATAATATGTGTTAGATTGATAATAACAAGAGTAATGAGTATAGTAATTGTAGTTCTATCTATCATATCTACATAATATGGTTAATAATCTGAGTTAGATTCATAATAATAAGAGTAATATGTATAGTAATTGTCGTACTAGCGATCATTTAAGCATAATATGGCTAATAATATGAGTTAGATTGATAATACTAAGAGTAGTGAGTATAGTAATTCTCGTTCTATCGATCATAGAAGCATAATATGGCTAATAATATGTGTTAGATTGATAATAATAAGAGTAATGGGTATAGTAATTGTAGTTCTATCGATCATATCTGCATTATATGGCTAATAATATGAGTTAGATTGATAATAATAAGAGTAATGAGTATAGTAATTGTAGTTCTATCGATCATATCTGCATTATATGGTTAATAATATGAGTTAGATTGATAATAATAAGAGTAATAAGTATAGTAATTGTAGTTCTATTGCTCATATAAGCATAATATGGCTAATAATATGAGTTAGATTCATAATAATAAGAGTAATAAGTATAGTAATTGTCGTTCTATCGATCATTTAAGCATAATATGGCTAATAATATGAGTTAGATTGATAATAATAAGAGTAGTAAGTATAGTAAATGTCGTGCTATCGATCATATCTGCATAATATGGTTAATAATATGAGTTAGATTGATAATAGTAAGAGTAATGTGTATAGTAAATATCGTGCTATCGATCATATCTGCATAATATTGTTAATAATATGAGTTAGATTGATAATAGTAAGAGTAATGTGTATAGTAAATGTCGTGCTATCGATCATATCTGCACAATATGGTTAATAATATGAGTTAGATTGATAACAGTGAGTGTAATAAGTATAGTAATTGTCGTTCTACCGATCATATTACCATAATATGGTTAATAATATGAATTAGATTGATAATAATAAGAGTAATAAGTAGAGTATTTGTCGTTCTATCGATCATATAAGCATAATATGGCTAATAATATGAGATAGATTTATAATAATCAGGGTAATAAGTATAGTAATTGTCGTTCTATCGATCATATAAGCATAATATGGCTAATAATATGAGTTAGATTGATAATAATAAGAGTAATAAGTATAGTAATTGTCGTTCTATCGATCATATCTGCATAATATGGTTAATAACATGAGTTAGATTGATAATAGTGAGTGTAATAAGTATAGTAAATGTCGTTCTATCGATCATATAATCATAATATGGGTAATAATATGAGGTAGATTGATGATAATAAGAGTAATAAGTATAGTAAATGTCGTGCTATCGATCATATCTGCATAATATGGTTAATAATATGAGTTAGATTCATAATAATAAGAGTAATAAGTATAGTAAATGTCGTTCTGTCGATCATATAATCATAATATGGGTAATAATATGAGTTGGATTGATAATAATAAGAGTAATGTGTATAATAATTGTCGTTCTATCGATCATTTAAGCGTAATATGGCTAATAATATGAGTTAGATTGATGATAATAAGAGTAATAAGTATAGTAAATGTCGTGCTATCGATCATATCTGCATAATATGGTTAATAATATGAGTTATATTGATAATAGTGAGTGTAATAAGTATAGTAATTGTCGTTCTGTCGATCATATAAGCATAATATGGCTAATAATATGAGTTAGATTGATAATAATAAAAGTAATGAGTATAGTAATTGTCGTTCTATCCATCATATCTGCATAATATGGTTAATAATATGAGTTAGATTCATAATAATAAGAGTAATAAGTATAGTAATTGTCGTTCTATCGATAATATAAGCTTAATATGGCTAATAATATGAGTTAGATTGATAATACTCAGAGTAGTGAGTATAGTAATTCTCGTTCTATCGATAATATAAGCATAATATGGCTAATAATATGAGTTAGATTGATAATAATAAGAGTAATGAGTATAGTAATTGTCGTTCTATCGATCATATAAGCATAATATGGCTAATAATATGAGTTAGATTGATAATACTAAGAGTAGTGAGTATAGTAATTGTAGTTCTAGCGATCATTTAAGCATAATATGGCTAATAATATGAGTTGGATTGATAACAATAAAAGTAATAAGTATAGTAATTGTCGTTCTATCGATAATATAAGCATAATATGGCTAATAATATGAGTTAGATTGATAATACTAAGAGTAGTGAGTATAGTAATTCTCGTTCTATCGATCATAGAAGCATAATTTGGCTAATAATATGAGTTAGATTGATAATAATGAGAGTAATAAGTATAGTAATTGTCGTACTCTATCGATCATTTATGCATAATATGGCTAATAATATGAGTTAGATTGATAATAATAAGAGTAGTAAGTATAGTAAATGTCGTACTATCGATCATATCTGCATAATATGGTTAATAATATGAGTTAGATTGATAATAGTAAGAGTAATGTGTATAGTAAATGTCGTGCTATCGATCATATCTGCATAATATGGTTAATAATATGAGTTAGATTGATAATAGTAAGAGTAATGTGTATAGTAAATGTCGTGCTATCGATCATACCTGCACAATATGGTTAATAATATGAGTTAGATTGATAACAGTGAGTGTAATAAGTATAGTAATTGTTGTTCTATCGATCATATTAGCATAATATGGTTAATAATATGAATTAGATTGATAATAATAAGAGTAATAAGTATAGTACTTGTCGTTCTATCGATCATATAAGCATAATATGGCAAATAATATGAGTTAGATTTATAATAATAAGAGTAATAAGTATAGTAATTGTCGTTCTATCGATAATATAAGCATAATATGGCTAATAATAAGAGTTAGATTGAAAATAATAAGAGTAATAAGTATAGTAATTGTCGTTCTATCGATCATTTAAGCATAATATGGCTAATAATATGAGTTAGATTGATAATACTAAGAGTGGTGAGTATAGTAATTGGAGTTCTATCGATCATTTAAGCATAATATGGCTAATAATGTGAGTTGGATTGATAATAATAAAAGTAATAAGTATAGTAATTGTCGTTCTATCGATCATTTAAGCATAATATGGCTAATAATATGAGTTAGATTGATAGTAATAACAGTAATAAGTATAGTAATTGTCGTTCTATCGATAATATAAGCATAATATGGCTAATAATATGAGTTAGATTGATAATAATAAGAGTAATAAGTATAGTAATTGTCGTCCTACCGATCATTTAAGCATAATATGGCTAATAATATGAGTTAGATTGATAATACTAAGAGTAGTGAGTATAGTAATTGTAGTTCTATCGATCATTTAAGCATAATATGGCTAATAATATGAGTTAGATTGATAATAATAACAGTAATAAGTATAGTAATTGTCGTTCTATCGATATTATAAGCATAATATGGCTAATAATATGAGTTAGATTGATAATAACAAGAGTAATGAGTATAGTAATTGTAGTTCTATCTATCATATCTACATAATATGGTTAATAATCTGAGTTAGATTCATAATAATAAGAGTAATATGTATAGTAATTGTCGTACTAGCGATCATTTAAGCATAATATGGTTAATAATATGAGTTAGATTGATAATAATAAGAGTAATAAGTATAGTAATTGTCGTTCTATCGATCATATAAGCATAATATGGCTAATAATATGAGTTAGATTGATAATAATAAGAGTAATAAGTATAGTAATTGTCGTTCTATCGATCATTTAAGCATAATATGGCTAATAATATGAGTTAGATTGATAGCAATAACAGTAATAAGTATAGTAATTGTCGTTCTATCGATAATATAAGCATAATATGGCTAATAATATGAGTTAGATTGATAATACTAAGAGTAGTGGGTATAGTAATTGTAGTTCTAGCGATCATTTAAGCATAATATGGCTAATAATATGAGTTGGATTGATAATAATAAAAGTAATAAGTATAGTAATTGTCATTCTATCGATAATATAAGCATAATATGGCTAATAATATGAGTTAGATTGATAATACTAAGAGTAGTGAGTATAGTAATTCTCGTTCTATCGATCATAGAAGCATAATATGGCTAATAATATGTGTTAGATTGATAATAATAAGAGTAATGGGTATAGTAATTGTAGTTCTATCGATCATATCTGCATTATATGGTTAATAATATGAGTTAGATTGATAATAATAAGAGTAATAAGTATAGTAATTGTCGTTCTATCGATATTATAAGCATAATATGGCTAATAATAAGAGTTAGATTGATAATAATAAGAGTAATAAGTATAGTAATTGTCGTTCTACCGATAATATAAGCATAATATGGCTAATAATATGAGTTAGATTGATAATACTAAGAGTAGGGAGTATAGTAATTCTCGTTCTATCGATCATAGAAGCATAATATGGCTAATAATATGAGTTAGATTCATAATAATAAGAGTAATAAGTATAGTAATTGTCGTTCTATCGATCATTTATGCATAATATGGCTAATAATATGAGTTAGATTAATAATAATAAGAGTAGTAAGTATAGTAAATGTCGTGCTATCGATCATATCTGCATAATATGGTTAATAATATTGAGTTAGATTGATAATAGTAAGAGTAATGTGTATAGTAAATGTCGTGCTATCGATCATATCTGCACAATATGGTTAATAATATGAGTTAGATTGATAACAGTGAGTGTAATAAGTATAGTAATTGTCGTTCTACCGATCATATTACCATAATATGGTTAATAATATGAATTAGATTGATAATAATAAGAGTAATAAGTATAGTATTTGTCGTTCTATCGATCATATAAGCATAATATGGCTAATAATATGAGATAGATTTATAATAATCAGGGTAATAAGTATAGTAATTGTCGTTCTATCGATCATATAAGCATAATATGGCTAATAATATGAGTTAGATTGATAATAATAAGAGTAATAAGTATAGTAATTGTCGTTCTATCGATCATATCTGCATAATATGGTTAATAACATGAGTTAGATTGATAATAGTGAGTGTAATAAGTATAGTAAATGTCGTTCTATCGATCATATAATCATAATATGGGTAATAATATGAGGTAGATTGATGATAATAAGAGTAATAAGTATAGTAAATGTCGTGCTATCGATCATATCTGCATAATATGGTTAATAATATGAGTTAGATTGATAATAGTGAGTGTAATAAGTATAGTAAATGTCGTTCTATCGATCATATAAGCATAATATGGCTAATAATAAGAGTTACATTGATAATAATAAGAGTAATGAGTATAGTAATTGTAGTTCTTACGATCATATCTGCATAATATGGTTAATAATATGAGTTAGATTGATAATAATAAGAGTAATAAGTATAGTAATTGTCGTTCTATCGATCATATAAGCATAATATGGCTAATAATATGAGTTAGATTGATAATAATAAGAGTAATAAGTATAGTAATTGTCGTTCTATCGATCATTTAAGCATAATATGGCTAATAATATGAGTTAGATTGATAGCAATAACAGTAATAAGTATAGTAATTGTCGTTCTATCGATAATATAAGCATAATATGGCTAATAATATGAGTTAGATTGATAATACTAAGAGTAGTGGGTATAGTAATTGTAGTTCTAGCGATCATTTAAGCATAATATGGCTAATAATATGAGTTGGATTGATAATAATAAAAGTAATAAGTATAGTAATTGTCATTCTATCGATAATATAAGCATAATATGGCTAATAATATGAGTTAGATTGATAATACTAAGAGTAGTGAGTATAGTAATTCTCGTTCTATCGATCATAGAAGCATAATATGGCTAATAATATGTGTTAGATTGATAATAATAAGAGTAATGGGTATAGTAATTGTAGTTCTATCGATCATATCTGCATTATATGGTTAATAATATGAGTTAGATTGATAATAATAAGAGTAATAAGTATAGTAATTGTCGTTCTATCGATATTATAAGCATAATATGGCTAATAATAAGAGTTAGATTGATAATAATAAGAGTAATAAGTATAGTAATTGTCGTTCTACCGATAATATAAGCATAATATGGCTAATAATATGAGTTAGATTGATAATACTAAGAGTAGGGAGTATAGTAATTCTCGTTCTATCGATCATAGAAGCATAATATGGCTAATAATATGAGTTAGATTCATAATAATAAGAGTAATAAGTATAGTAATTGTCGTTCTATCGATCATTTATGCATAATATGGCTAATAATATGAGTTAGATTAATAATAATAAGAGTAGTAAGTATAGTAAATGTCGTGCTATCGATCATATCTGCATAATATGGTTAATAATATGAGTTAGATTGATAATAGTAAGAGTAATGTGTATAGTAAATGTCGTGCTATCGATCATATCTGCACAATATGGTTAATAATATGAGTTAGATTGATAACAGTGAGTGTAATAAGCATAGTAATTGTCGTTCTACCGATCATATTACCATAATATGGTTAATAATATGAATTAGATTGATAATAATAAGAGTAATAAGTATAGTATTTGTCGTTCTATCGATCATATAAGCATAATATGGCTAATAATATGAGATAGATTTATAATAATCAGGGTAATAAGTATAGTAATTGTCGTTCTATCGATCATATAAGCATAATATGGCTAATAATATGAGTTAGATTGATAATAATAAGAGTAATAAGTATAGTAATTGTCGTTCTATCGATCATATCTGCATAATATGGTTAATAACATGAGTTAGATTGATAATAGTGAGTGTAATAAGTATAGTAAATGTCGTTCTATCGATCATATAATCATAATATGGGTAATAATATGAGGTAGATTGATGATAATAAGAGTAATAAGTATAGTAAATGTCGTGCTATCGATCATATCTGCATAATATGGTTAATAATATGAGTTAGATTGATAATAGTGAGTGTAATAAGTATAGTAAATGTCGTTCTATCGATCATATAAGCATAATATGGCTAATAATAAGAGTTACATTGATAATAATAAGAGTAATGAGTATAGTAATTGTAGTTCTTACGATCATATCTGCATAATATGGTTAATAATATGAGTTAGATTCATAATAATAAGAGTAATAAGTATAGTAATTGTCGTTCTATCGATCATATCTGCATAATATGGTTAATAATATGAGTTAGATTCATAATAATAAGAGTAATAAGTATAGTAAATGTCGTTCTGTCGATCATATAATCATAATATGGGTAATAATATGAGTTGGATTGATAATAATAAGAGTAATGTGTATAATAATTGTCGTTCTATCGATCATTTAAGCGTAATATGGCTAATAATATGAGTTAGATTGATGATAATAAGAGTAATAAGTATAGTAAATGTCGTGCTATCGATCATATCTGCATAATATGGTTAATAATATGAGTTATATTGATAATAGTGAGTGTAATAAGTATAGTAATTGTCGTTCTGTCGATCATATAAGCATAATATGGCTAATAATATGAGTTAGATTGATAATAATAAAAGTAATGAGTATAGTAATTGTCGTTCTATCCATCATATCTGCATAATATGGTTAATAATATGAGTTAGATTCATAATAATAAGAGTAATAAGTATAGTAATTGTCGTTCTATCGATAATATAAGCTTAATATGGCTAATAATATGAGTTAGATTGATAATACTCAGAGTAGTGAGTATAGTAATTCTCGTTCTATCGATAATATAAGCATAATATGGCTAATAATATGAGTTAGATTGATAATAATAAGAGTAATGAGTATAGTAATTGTCGTTCTATCGATCATATAAGCATAATATGGCTAATAATATGAGTTAGATTGATAATACTAAGAGTAGTGAGTATAGTAATTGTAGTTCTAGCGATCATTTAAGCATAATATGGCTAATAATATGAGTTGGATTGATAACAATAAAAGTAATAAGTATAGTAATTGTCGTTCTATCGATAATATAAGCATAATATGGCTAATAATAAGAGTTAGATTGATAATACTAAGAGTAGTGAGTATAGTAATTCTCGTTCTATCGATCATAGAAGCATAATTTGGCTAATAATATGAGTTAGATTGATAATAATGAGAGTAATAAGTATAGTAATTGTCGTACTCTATCGATCATTTATGCATAATATGGCTCATAATATGAGTTAGATTGATAATAATAAGAGTAGTAAGTATAGTAAATGTCGTACTATCGATCATATCTGCATAATATGGTTAATAATATGAGTTAGATTGATAATAGTAAGAGTAATGTGTATAGTAAATGTCGTGCTATCGATCATATCTGCATAATATGGTTAATAATATGAGTTAGATTGATAATAGTAAGAGTAATGTGTATAGTAAATGTCGTGCTATCGATCATACCTGCACAATATGGTTAATAATATGAGTTAGATTGATAACAGTGAGTGTAATAAGTATAGTAATTGTTGTTCTATCGATCATATTAGCATAATATGGTTAATAATATGAATTAGATTGATAATAATAAGAGTAATAAGTATAGTACTTGTCGTTCTATCGATCATATAAGCATAATATGGCAAATAATATGAGTTAGATTTATAATAATAAGAGTAATAAGTATAGTAATTGTCGTTCTATCGATAATATAAGCATAATATGGCTAATAATAAGAGTTAGATTGAAAATAATAAGAGTAATAAGTATAGTAATTGTCGTTCTATCGATCATTTAAGCATAATATGGCTAATAATATGAGTTAGATTGATAATACTAAGAGTGGTGAGTATAGTAATTGGAGTTCTATCGATCATTTAAGCATAATATGGCTAATAATGTGAGTTGGATTGATAATAATAAAAGTAATAAGTATAGTAATTGTCGTTCTATCGATCATTTAAGCATAATATGGCTAATAATATGAGTTAGATTGATAGTAATAACAGTAATAAGTATAGTAATTGTCGTTCTATCGATAATATAAGCATAATATGGCTAATAATATGAGTTAGATTGATAATAATAAGAGTAATAAGTATAGTAATTGTCGTCCTACCGATCATTTAAGCATAATATGGCTAATAATATGAGTTAGATTGATAATACTAAGAGTAGTGAGTATAGTAATTGTAGTTCTATCGATCATTTAAGCATAATATGGCTAATAATATGAGTTAGATTGATAATAATAACAGTAATAAGTATAGTAATTGTCGTTCTATCGATATTATAAGCATAATATGGCTAATAATATGAGTTAGATTGATAATAACAAGAGTAATGAGTATAGTAATTGTAGTTCTATCTATCATATCTACATAATATGGTTAATAATCTGAGTTAGATTCATAATAATAAGAGTAATATGTATAGTAATTGTCGTACTAGCGATCATTTAAGCATAATATGGTTAATAATATGAGTTAGATTGATAATAATAAGAGTAATAAGTATAGTAATTGTCGTTCTATCGATCATATAAGCATAATATGGCTAATAATATGAGTTAGATTGATAATAATAAGAGTAATAAGTATAGTAATTGTCGTTCTATCGATCATTTAAGCATAATATGGCTAATAATATGAGTTAGATTGATAGCAATAACAGTAATAAGTATAGTAATTGTCGTTCTATCGATAATATAAGCATAATATGGCTAATAATATGAGTTAGATTGATAATACTAAGAGTAGTGGGTATAGTAATTGTAGTTCTAGCGATCATTTAAGCATAATATGGCTAATAATATGAGTTGGATTGATAATAATAAAAGTAATAAGTATAGTAATTGTCATTCTATCGATAATATAAGCATAATATGGCTAATAATATGAGTTAGATTGATAATACTAAGAGTAGTGAGTATAGTAATTCTCGTTCTATCGATCATAGAAGCATAATATGGCTAATAATATGTGTTAGATTGATAATAATAAGAGTAATGGGTATAGTAATTGTAGTTCTATCGATCATATCTGCATTATATGGTTAATAATATGAGTTAGATTGATAATAATAAGAGTAATAAGTATAGTAATTGTCGTTCTATCGATATTATAAGCATAATATGGCTAATAATAAGAGTTAGATTGATAATAATAAGAGTAATAAGTATAGTAATTGTCGTTCTACCGATAATATAAGCATAATATGGCTAATAATATGAGTTAGATTGATAATACTAAGAGTAGGGAGTATAGTAATTCTCGTTCTATCGATCATAGAAGCATAATATGGCTAATAATATGAGTTAGATTCATAATAATAAGAGTAATAAGTATAGTAATTGTCGTTCTATCGATCATTTATGCATAATATGGCTAATAATATGAGTTAGATTAATAATAATAAGAGTAGTAAGTATAGTAAATGTCGTGCTATCGATCATATCTGCATAATATGGTTAATAATATGAGTTAGATTGATAATAGTAAGAGTAATGTGTATAGTAAATGTCGTGCTATCGATCATATCTGCATAATATGGTTAATAATATGAGTTAGATTGATAATAGTAAGAGTAATGTGTATAGTAAATGTCGTGCTATCGATCATATCTGCACAATATGGTTAATAATATGAGTTAGATTTATAATAATAAGAGTAATAAGTATAGTAATTGTCGTTCTATCGATAATATAAGCATAATATGGCTAATAATATGAGTTAGATTGATAATACTAAGAGTAGTGAGTATAGTAATTCTCGTTCTATCGATCATAGAAGCATAATATGGCTAATAATATGTGTTAGATTGATAATAATAAGAGTAATGGGTATAGTAATTGTAGTTCTATCGATCATATCTGCATTATATGGTTAATAATATGAGTTAGATTGATAATAATAAGAGTAATAAGTATAGTAATTGTCGTTCTATCGATATTATAAGCATAATATGGCTAATAATAAGAGTTAGATTGATAATAATAAGAGTAATAAGTATAGTAATTGTCGTTCTATCGATCATTTAAGCATAATATGGCTAATAATATGAGTTAGATTGATAGTAATAACAGTAATAAGTATAGTAATTGTCGTTCTACCGATAATATAAGCATAATATGGCTAATAATATGAGTTAGATTGATAATACTAAGAGTAGGGAGTATAGTAATTCTCGTTCTATCGATCATAGAAGCATAATATGGCTAATAATATGAGTTAGATTGATAATAATAAGAGTAATGAGTATAGTAATTGGCGTTCTATCGATCATATCTGCATAATATGGTTAATAATAAGAGTTAGATTGATAATAATAAGAGTAATAAGTATAGTAATTGTCGTTCTATCGATCATTTATGCATAATATGGCTAATAATATGAGTTAGATTAATAATAATAAGAGTAGTAAGTATAGTAAATGTCGTGCTATCGATCATATCTGCATAATATGGTTAATAATATGAGTTAGATTGATAATAGTAAGAGTAATGTGTATAGTAAATGTCGTGCTATCGATCATATCTGCATAATATGGTTAATAATATGAGTTAGATTGATAATAGTAGGAGTGATGTGTATAGTAAATGTCGTGCTATCGATCATATCTGCACAATATGGTTAATAATATGAGTTAGATTGATAACAGTGAGTGTAATAAGTATAGTAATTGTCGTTCTACCGATCATATTACCATAATATGGTTAATAATATGAATTAGATTGATAATAATAAGAGTAATAAGTATAGTATTTGTCGTTCTATCGATCATATAAGCATAATATGGCTAATAATATGAGATAGATTTATAATAATCAGGGTAATAAGTATAGTAATTGTCGTTCTATCGATCATATAAGCATAATATGGCTAATAATATGAGTTAGATTGATAATAATAAGAGTAATAAGTATAGTAATTGTCGTTCTATCGATCATATCTGCATAATATGGTTAATAACATGAGTTAGATTGATAATAGTGAGTGTAATAAGTATAGTAAATGTCGTTCTATCCATCATATAATCATAATATGGGTAATAATATGAGGTAGATTGATGATAATAAGAGTAATAAGTATAGTAAATGTCGTGCTATCGATCATATCTGCATAATATGGTTAATAATATGAGTTAGATTGATAATAGTGAGTGTAATAAGTATAGTAAATGTCGTTCTATCGATCATATAAGCATAATATGGCTAATAATAAGAGTTACATTGATAATAATAAGAGTAATGAGTATAGTAATTGTAGTTCTTACGATCATATCTGCATAATATGGTTAATAATATGTTTTAGATTCATAATAATAAGAGTAATAAGTATAGTAATTGTCGTTCTATCGATCATATCTGCATAATATGGTTAATAATATGAGTTAGATTGATAATACTAAGAGTAGTGAGTATAGTAATTCTCGTTCTATCGATCATAGAAGCATAATATGGCTAATAATATGTGTTAGATTGATAATAATAAGAGTAATGGGTATAGTAATTGTAGTTCTATCGATCATATCTGCATTATATGGTTAATAATATGAGTTAGATTGATAATAATAAGAGTAATAAGTATAGTAATTGTCGTTCTATCGATATTATAAGCATAATATGGCTAATAATAAGAGTTAGATTGATAATAATAAGAGTAATAAGTATAGTAATTGTCGTTCTACCGATAATATAAGCATAATATGGCTAATAATATGAGTTAGATTGATAATACTAAGAGTAGGGAGTATAGTAATTCTCGTTCTATCGATCATAGAAGCATAATATGGCTAATAATATGAGTTAGATTGATAATAATAAGAGTAATAAGTATAGTAATTGTAGTTCCATTGCTCATATAAGCATAATATGGCTAATAATATGAGTTAGATTCATAATAATAAGAGTAATAAGTATAGTAATTGTCGTTCTATCGATCATTTATGCATAATATGGCTAATAATATGAGTTAGATTAATAATAATAAGAGTAGTAAGTATAGTAAATGTCGTGCTATCGATCATATCTGCATAATATGGTTAATAATATGAGTTAGATTGATAATAGTAAGAGTAATGTGTATAGTAAATGTCGTGCTATCGATCATATCTGCATAATATGGTTAATAATATGAGTTAGATTGATAATAGTAAGAGTAATGTGTATAGTAAATGTCGTGCTATCGATCATATCTGCACAATATGGTTAATAATATGAGTTAGATTGATAACAGTGAGTGTAATAAGTATAGTAATTGTCGTTCTATCGATCATATAAGCATAATATGGCTAATAATATGAGTTAGATTTATAATAATAAGAGTAATAAGTATAGTAATTGTCGTTCTATCGATAATATAAGCATAATATGGCTAATAATATGAGTTAGATTGATAATACTAAGAGTAGTGAGTATAGTAATTCTCGTTCTATCGATCATAGAAGCATAATATGGCTAATAATATGTGTTAGATTGATAATAATAAGAGTAATGGGTATAGTAATTGTAGTTCTATCGATCATATCTGCATTATATGGCTAATAATATGAGTTAGATTGATAATAATAAGAGTAATGAGTATAGTAATTGTAGTTCTATCGATCATATCTGCATTATATGGTTAATAATATGAGTTAGATTGATAATAATAAGAGTAATAAGTATAGTAATTGTAGTTCTATTGCTCATATAAGCATAATATGGCTAATAATATGAGTTAGATTCATAATAATAAGAGTAATAAGTATAGTAATTGTCGTTCTATCGATCATTTAAGCATAATATGGCTAATAATATGAGTTAGATTGATAATAATAAGAGTAGTAAGTATAGTAAATGTCGTGCTATCGATCATATCTGCATAATATGGTTAATAATATGAGTTAGATTGATAATAGTAAGAGTAATGTGTATAGTAAATATCGTGCTATCGATCATATCTGCATAATATTGTTAATAATATGAGTTAGATTGATAATAGTAAGAGTAATGTGTATAGTAAATGTCGTGCTATCGATCATATCTGCACAATATGGTTAATAATATGAGTTAGATTGATAACAGTGAGTGTAATAAGTATAGTAATTGTCGTTCTACCGATCATATGACCATAATATGGTTAATAATATGAATTAGATTGATAATAATAAGAGTAATAAGTATAGTATTTGTCGTTCTATCGATCATATAAGCATAATATGGCTAATAATATGAGATAGATTTATAATAATCAGGGTAATAAGTATAGTAATTGTCGTTCTATCGATCATATAAGCATAATATGGCTAATAATATGAGTTAGATTGATAATAATAAGAGTAATAAGTATAGTAATTGTCGTTCTATCGATCATATCTGCGTAATATGGTTAATAACATGAGTTAGATTGATAATAGTGAGTGTAATAAGTATAGTAAATGTCGTTCTATCGATCATTTAAGCGTAATATGGCTAATAATATGAGTTAGATTGATGATAATAAGAGTAATAAGTATAGTAAATGTCGTGCTATCGATCATATCTGCATAATATGGTTAATAATATGAGTTATATTGATAATAGTGAGTGTAATAAGTATAGTAATTGTCGTTCTGTCGATCATATAAGCATAATATGGCTAATAATATGAGTTAGATTGATAATAATAAAAGTAATGAGTATAGTAATTGTCGTTCTATCCATCATATCTGCATAATATGGTTAATAATATGAGTTAGATTCATAATAATAAGAGTAATAAGTATAGTAATTGTCGTTCTATCGATCATATAAGCATAATATGGGTAATAATATGAGTTTAATTGATAATAATAAGAGTAATAAGTACAGTAATTGCCGTTCTATCGATCATTTAAGCATAATATGGCTAATAATATGAGTTAGATTGATAATATTAAGAGTAGTGAGTATAGTAATTGTCGTTCTATCGATATTATAAGCATAATATGGCTAATAATAAGAGTTAGATTGATAATAATAAGAGTAATGAGTATAGTAATTGTAGTTCTATCGATCATATCTGCATAATATGGTTAATAATATGAGTTAGATTCATAATAATAAGAGTAATAAGTATAGTAATTGTCGTTCTATCGATCATATCTGCATAATATGGTTAATAACATGAGTTAGATTGATAATAGTAAGTGTAATAAGTATAGTAAATGTCGTTCTGTCGATCATATAATCATAATATGGGTAATAATATGAGTTGGATTGATAATAATAAGAGTAATGAGTATAATGATTGTCGGTCTATCGATCATTTAAGCGTAATATGGCTAATAATATGAGTTAGATTGATGATAATAAGAGTAATAAGTATAGTAAATGTCGTGCTATCGATCATATCTGCATAATATGGTTAATAATATGAGTTAAATTGATAATAGTGAGTGTAATAAGTATAGTAATTGTCGTTCTGTCGATCATATAAGCATAATATGGCTAATAATATGAGTTAGATTGATAATAATAAAAGTAATGAGTATAGTAATTGTCGTTCTATCGATCATATAAGCATAATATGGCTAATAATATGGGTTAGATTGATAATAATAAGAGTAATGAGTATAGTAATTGTAGTTCTATAGATCATATCTGCATAATATGGTTAATAATATGAGTTAGATTCATAATAATAAGAGTAATAGGTATAGCAAATGTCGTGCTATCGATCATATCTGCATAATATGGTTAATAATATGAGTTAGATTGATAATAATAAGAGTAATAAGTACAGTAATTGCCGTTCTATCGTTCATTTAAGCATAATATGGCTAATAATATGAGTTAGATTGATAATATTAAGAGTAGTGAGTATAGTAATTCTCGTTCTATCGATCATATAAGCATAATATGGCTAATAATATGGGTTAGATTGATAATAATAAGAGTAGTGAGTATAGTAATTGTAGTTCTATCGATCATTTAAGCATAATATGGCTAATAATATGAGTTAGATTGATAATAATAACAGTAATAAGTATAGTAATTGTCGTTCTATCGATATTATAAGCATAATATGGCTAATAATAAGAGTTAGATTGATAATAATAAGAGTAATAAGTATAGTAATTGTCGTTCTATCGATCATTTAAGCATAATAAGGCTAATAATATGAATTAGATTGATAATACTCAGAGTAGTGAGTATAGTAATTCTCGTTCTATCGATCATATAAGCATAATATGGCTAATAATATGAGTTAGATTGATAATAATAAGAGTAATGAGTATAGTAATTGTCGTTCTATCGATCATATAAGCATAATATGGCTAATAATATGAGTTAGATTGATAATACTAAGAGTGGTGAGTATAGTAATTGTAGTTCTATCGATCATTTAAGCATAATATGGCTAATAATATGAGTTGGATTGATAATAATAAAAGTAATAAGTATAGTAATTGTCGTTCTATCGATCATTTAAGCATAATATGGCTAATAATATGAGTTAGATTGATAATAATAACAGTAATAAGTATAGTAATTGTCGTTCTATCGATATTATAAGCATAATATGGCTAATAATATGAGTTAGATTGATAATAATAAGAGTAATGAGTATAGTAATTGTAGTTCTATCTATCATATCTACATAATATGGTTAATAATATGAGTTAGATTCATAATAATAAGAGTAATATGTATAGTAATTGTCGTACTAGCGATCATTTAAGCATAATATGGTTAATAATATGAGTTAGATTGATAATAATAAGAGTAATAAGTATAGTAATTGTCGTTCTATCGATCATATAAGCATAATATGGCTAATAATATGAGTTAGATTGATAATAATAAGAGTAGTAAGTATAGTAAATGTCGTACTATCGATCATATCTGCATAATATGGTTAATAATATGAGTTAGATTGATAATAGTAAGAGTAATGTGTATAGTAAATGTCGTGCTATCGATCATACCTGCACAATATGGTTAATAATATGAGTTAGATTGATAACAGTGAGTGTAATAAGTATAGTAATTGTTGTTCTATCGATCATATTAACATAATATGGTTAATAATATGAATTAGATTGATAATAATAAGAGTAATAAGTATAGTATTTGTCGTTCTATCGATCATATAAGCATAATATGGCAAATAATATGAGTTAGATTTATAATAATAAGAGTAATAAGTATAGTAATTGTCGTTCTATCGATCATATAAGCATAATATGGCTAATAATATGAGTTAGATTGATAATAATAAGAGTAATGAGTATAGTAATTGTCGTTCTATCGATCATATAAGCATAATATGGCTAATAATATGAGTTAGATTGATAATACTAAGAGTGGTGAGTATAGTAATTGTAGTTCTATCGATCATTTAAGCATAATATGGCTAATAATATGAGTTGGATTGATAATAATAAAAGTAATAAGTATAGTAATTGTCGTTCTATCGATCATTTAAGCATAATATGGCTAATAATATGAGTTAGATTGATAATAATAACAGTAATAAGTATAGTAATTGTCGTTCTATCGATATTATAAGCATAATATGGCTAATAATATGAGTTAGATTGATAATAATAAGAGTAATGAGTATAGTAATTGTAGTTCTATCTATCATATCTACATAATATGGTTAATAATATGAGTTAGATTCATAATAATAAGAGTAATATGTATAGTAATTGTCGTACTAGCGATCATTTAAGCATAATATGGTTAATAATATGAGTTAGATTGATAATAATAAGAGTAATAAGTATAGTAATTGTCGTTCTATCGATCATATAAGCATAATATGGCTAATAATATGAGTTAGATTGATAATAATAAGAGTAGTAAGTATAGTAAATGTCGTACTATCGATCATATCTGCATAATATGGTTAATAATATGAGTTAGATTGATAATAGTAAGAGTAATGTGTATAGTAAATGTCGTGCTATCGATCATACCTGCACAATATGGTTAATAATATGAGTTAGATTGATAACAGTGAGTGTAATAAGTATAGTAATTGTTGTTCTATCGATCATATTAACATAATATGGTTAATAATATGAATTAGATTGATAATAATAAGAGTAATAAGTATAGTATTTGTCGTTCTATCGATCATATAAGCATAATATGGCAAATAACGTGAGTTAGATTTATAATAATAAGAGTAATAAGTATAGTAATTGTCGTTCTATCGATCATATAAGCATAATATGGCTAATAATATGAGTTAGATTGATAATACTAAGAGTGGTGAGTATAGTAATTGGAGTTCTATCGATCATTTAAGCATAATATGGCTAATAATGTGAGTTGGATTGATAATAATAAAAGTAATAAGTATAGTAATTGTCGTTCTATCGATCATTTAAGCATAATATGGCTAATAATATGAGTTAGATTGATAGTAATAACAGTAATAAGTATAGTAATTGTCGTTCTATCGATAATATAAGCATAATATGGCTAATAATATGAGTTAGATTGATAATAATAACAGTAATAAGTATAGTAATTGTCGTTCTATCGATATTATAAGCATAATATGGCTAATAATATGAGTTAGATTGATAATAACAAGAGTAATGAGTATAGTAATTGTAGTTCTATCTATCATATCTACATAATATGGTTAATAATATGAGTTAGATTCATAATAATAAGAGTAATATGTATAGTAATTGTCGTACTAGCGATCATTTAAGCATAATATGGTTAATAATATGAGTTAGATTGATAATAGTAAGAGTAATGTGTATAGTAAATGTCGTGCTATCGATCATATCTGCATAATATGGTTAATAATATGAGTTAGATTGATAATAGTAAGAGTAATGTGTATAGTAAATGTCGTGCTATCGATCATATCTGCACAATATGGTTAATAATATGAGTTAGATTGATAACAGTGAGTGTAATAAGTATAGTAATTGTCGTTCTATCGATCATATTAGCATAATATGGTTAATAATATGAATTAGATTGATAATAATAAGAGTAATAAGTATAGTATTTGTCGTTCTATCGATCATATAAGCATAATATGGCTAATAATATGAGTTAGATTTATAATAATAAGAGTAATAAGTATAGTAATTGTCGTTCTATCGATAATATAAGCATAATATGGCTAATAATATGAGTTAGATTGATAATACTAAGAGTAGTGAGTATAGTAATTCTCGTTCTATCGATCATAGAAGCATAATATGGCTAATAATATGTGTTAGATTGATAATAATAAGAGTAATGGGTATAGTAATTGTAGTTCTATCGATCATATCTGCATTATATGGTTAATAATATGAGTTAGATTGATAATAATAAGAGTAATAAGTATAGTAATTGTAGTTCTATTGCTCATATAAGCATAATATGGCTAATAATATGAGTTAGATTCATAATAATGAGAGTAATAAGTATAGTAATTGTCGTTCTATCGATCATTTAAGCATAATATGGCTAATAATATGAGTTAGATTGATAATAATAAGAGTAGTAAGTATAGTAAATGTCGTGCTATCGATCATATCTGCATAATATGGTTAATAATATGAGTTAGATTGATAATAGTAAGAGTAATGTGTACAGTAAATATCGTGCTATCGATCATATCTGCATAATATTGTTAATAATATGAGTTAGATTGATAATAGTAAGAGTAATGTGTATAGTAAATGTCGTGCTATCGATCATATCT
Organism: Megachile rotundata; assembly: GCF_050947335.1. Lineage (NCBI taxonomy): Eukaryota > Metazoa > Arthropoda > Insecta > Hymenoptera > Megachilidae > Megachile > Megachile rotundata. The sequence continues at coordinate 1,289 of NW_027473478.1, read as the reverse complement.
GCACAATATGGTTAATAATATGAGTTAGATTGATAACAGTGAGTGTAATAAGTATAGTAATTGTCGTTCTACCGATCATATTAGCATAATATGGTTAATAATATGAATTAGATTGATAATAATAAGAGTAATAAGTATAGTATTTGTCGTTCTATCGATAATATAAGCATAATATGGCTAATAATATGAGATAGATTTATAATAATCAGAGTAATAAGTATAGTAATTGTCGTTCTATCGATCATATAAGCATAATATGGCTAATAATATGAGTTAGATTGATAATAATAAGAGTAATAAGTATAGTAATTGTCGTTCTATCGATCATATCTGCATAATATGGTTAATAACATGAGTTAGATTGATAATAGTGAGTGTAATAAGTATAGTAAATGTCGTTCTATCGATCATATAATCATAATATGGGTAATAATATGAGGTAGATTGATGATAATAAGAGTAATAAGTATAGTAAATGTCGTGCTATCGATCATATCTGCATAATATGGTTAATAATATGAGTTAGATTGATAATAGTGAGTGTAATAAGTATAGTAAATGTCGTTCTATCGATCATATAAGCATAATATGGCTAATAATAAGAGTTAGATTGATAATAATAAGAGTAATGAGTATAGTAATTGTAGTTCTTACGATCATATCTGCATAATATGGTTAATAATATGAGTTAGATTCATAATAATAAGAGTAATAAGTATAGTAATTGTCGTTCTATCGATCATATAAGCATAATATGGCTAATAATATGAGTTAGGTTGATAATAATAAGAGTAATAAGTATAGTGATTGTCGTTCTATCGATCAAATTTGCATAATATGGTTAATAATATGAGTTAGATTGATTACAGTGAGTGTAATAAGTATAGTAATTGTCGTTCTATCGATCATATAAGCATAATATGGCCAATAATATGAGTTAGATTGATAATAATAAGAGTAATGCGTATAGTAATTGTAGTTCTATCGATCATATCTGCATAATGTGGTTAATAATATGAGTTAGATTCAAAATAATAAGAGTAATAAGTATAGTAATTGTCGTACTAGCGATCATTTAAGCATAATATGGTTAATAATATGAGTTAGATTGATAACAGTGAGTGTAATAAGTATAGTAATTGTCGTTCTACCGATCATATTAGCATAATATGGTTAATAATATGAATTAGATTGATAATAATAAGAGTAATAAGTATAGTATTTGTCGTTCTATCGATCATATAAGCATAATATGGCTAATAATATGAGATAGATTTATAATAATCAGA